>NC_092012.1:19202542-19350042 GCF_042242105.1 Pempheris klunzingeri
CAGATAAGACTGTAAACCAGATTAATCTGGCGTGGAAGAGCTTGTCAGCAGGACTACTGTGTGTGCATGTGTGTGTGTGTTTGTGTGTGGGTGCTGCTCTCCTCCCTCCACCTCAGCCAGCCCATCAGGTGAGCCATTGGTTCCTATAACGGTGTGTGTGTGTGTGTGTGTGTGTGTGTGTGTGTGTGTGTGTGTGCGTGCGTGTGTGTGTGTGTGTGTGTGCGTGAAGGAAATCAACAGAGAATGCTGTATAAGTGAATGAGTGTGTAGGGTCCAGCGCTAGATAATGTGATCACGGCTCCATGTAACACAGCATGACAACCACTTGTGTGTTTGGAGTTTGTCTTTGTGTGTGTGTGTGTGTGTGTGTGTGTGTGTGTGTGTGTGTGTGTGTGTGTGTGTGTGTGTGTGTGTGTGTGTGTGTGTGTGAAAAACGCCATGACAACAGTGTCTCTCCATACCACTGTGGAGAGAATGGATTACTCTGCTCTCCGACTCGAAACGCCAACACACACACACATATACACACACATTCAGAGACACACAATTCTCAACTCCTACTATCTACTTCTCACATACATACCTACATATGCCTGGCATATGTTCTGTACTTCATACCGATAGAAGTATGAACATTATATGAAAAAAAAGCTGCCCTGTAAAGAAATATAATCCAGACTGGACAGCAGGCCTTTTGCACCTACAGTATTATTCACTCACCTCTCTGTATATTGTATGTGATCTTCTATGTGTATTTGTAACGGTTAAGTAAAACACTTAACGCAAAACATTCTTCACACTTAAAGATATAATTGAAGTGCCCCAGCTAACAGCTAACGTCCGATCTTTACTGCAGCTGATGACGACACAAACTGTAACGAAACACATTCCAGATGCAGCAGCTGTAGCTCCTTAAAACATCTCGACATTTTTTTCGGTTTGGATTAAGAGCAGCAGACCTTGAGACGATCACAGCATCAGGCCACCCTGAGGAGAGGGAAGAGAGCTGGGATACGAGCTAAACTAAACCAGCTTGGATCCTGCTGCTTGGCGCGGGACAGTGGAGTGGATGAAGTGGGACTGGCCAAGTAACAGGAACTTATAGACTGCTTGTGCCCACAAGATACAGACACCAGGCTGTTTTTGATAAAAAAGCTTATATTTGGACAGCAGTTCTGGAGGAAAATTCTATCCTTTAATTTGGACGATTTGTTGGGACTAGACTGTAAAATCAAATGGATCTGAACAATGTTCGGCCGTTCTGCATTAATAACAATGACTTTCCAGTCACAACAGATGCTGTTTAAGAAGTCAAAATTAATTTTTATTTACTGTAAACTAGGTAGGTGAAATCTTTCATTCCCTCCCTGCCACATATGCAGCCCACTATACATTTGCATTTCATCAGAGATGCTAGAGGCCACCTGCAGTGCAGCGTGGGACTCTGTGTCTTATTCAAGGGCATTGCTGGTGAGAACTTTAGAAGTAATACCAGCATCCTCCAGCTGCCAGCTCACAGCCAGAAAACACCCCTGTCTGTGGCGGGGATCAACCCAACAACCTTTAGGTTATTAGTCAGCCTCTACATCCAGGCCAACCTAGGGAAAGGTGGTGGGTGGGTGTGGGATGGAAGCCAAATTTGTGAGTGTGAGTGTGTGTGTGGTTGAGTGGGTGTGGGTGTTGCTTCCCCAGTGTAAGGAGCACACTGCATCTTCCCCGACCACTCTCTGACAGGCCTACATACATCACCACCCCCAACACCTCTGTTTCTCTCTCCTCTCCCTCTTCATCATCCCTATTCCCTCTCTCCCTCCCTCCATCCATCCACCTCTCCTCCCATCCTCCCTCTCACCTGCTCCCATCTCTCATGAGTGCTGGTGTCTCTCTCAGCTGCTCGCATCTCTTCCCTTTTTCTCTCTTTCACCTGCTCACAGCTCCCCCCCCCCACATCTCTCGCCAGGCCTCCCTGAGTATCATTTACATCGATGATGCCTCATCATTACCCCTGCCCTACTTTATCTATCACCCAGCAGCTCTGCCATAGGGCCTCTTCCTGCGCTGTAGGCCTTATTCCTGTAGTCTATCACAGCGGATCTGCACCGCTGAAGCAAGGCGCGAAAACAACTGAGCGTCGTTTTCGCACACTCATTGCGACCTTTGGCTTTGAGATTGATGCCAATCACTAAGAACGTCAAAGTCAAGTTTCATACTGAAAACATTAGCAACATGATTTTAACTGCAGAATGTGCCTTTATTTTCTGGAAATGCAACTTGGCCATTTAAAATTTGACCGGGCAGTGTGACACATGTATTATGACACGCATCATGTTTCGTGGTTGTATGAATGCAGACATGCAAGATGATTGATCAAAGACTTTTTTTAAGTTACTGTCTGTTGCTGTTGGTGATATACTGTACACGTATACTATACTATATACTGTTCTGATACTGTTCTCTACACAAACGAGACTTAACAATGGAGAAGAAATGTGTCTTTCAGTATAATGGCGGTTTTATTTTCCCTGCACAAATTAATTGTGAAAAAAAAAAGACTCAAGTGACACATGCCTTCAGTTGAGTGGGGTTAGAGTTGACTTTTTGGCAGGAATGAAAAAAGGAAAACTATATTGCTGCAAAGCGTTAAAGCCTCATGATTCAACACGTGGCAGGCAGAGACTGTCAGACTCCACTGTATATATTCCTTATGTACCGATCGCTTTTATGAGGGCTGAAAAGGCAGAGCAGAGATGGGGTCATTTCAAGTTGGCAACATTTCCTCTGTGATGTGTAAATCCTTTGGATTAATTTCTAATAAATGAATATAAGACTGTGATGATAAGAGAGTAATAGTGCCCTGCCAATGTATACTTGGACCTCATCATTAAAGTATATATTCTATACTGTGACAGATTTACTGTACGTTGTTCATTTAATGAGGGTAATTATGAAATATATGTTGGCAACACATGGAAACAGAAATTTCATCACTTACCAACAGTACATCTAACATGCACAACATCTACAGTCTATGTTTGTGCGGAAAACACACTGATAGGTGTACTGTGTAAGCTTGCGTATGCATTATGTCAGAAGTATTAAGGTATTTATGGGAACAGTAGATGGATAATAATATTATTAATGTGTTTGTAAAATAATTTGAAATGCATTACAATGCTACACTAGCAACATGACATTTTCCTAATCTTATCTTATCACTAGAAGATTTCTTCAAAGGGTCACCAGTAGGTAATGCTTTACTTTACTGGTTTATACATTCCTAATCATTTCCTTGGAAGTTTCCTGGAAAGAACCATGTAATTTAACACAATGTGTCTGTGAGAGGCTTGAAGGAATAACGTGCCATCAGTCAAGGAAGAATCGTCGCACCTCGAGCTACTTAAATAACCGCAAGCGCTCACTGACATATATTGACATACAAATTTCTCTTGGTGAGATTAATAACATTACCATGACCTTGGTATATTGATTTTTGCATCTTCTACTCTTATTAAAAGAGGAATGTGATGTCCAGCTAGTATCACTCAAAAGCAAAGTGTACTTAGGGAAAGTTGCGGTGGCTCAGCAGGCTAAGGACCTCACCGCTAAGCTTGTTATGGGTTATGTGTTTGGCTTATGACCTCTGCAAGATGTCATTCATTCACTTTTCTGTTAAGTTCAACTGTCTACTATTGCAGCAATGACCTGAGTAAAAGGAAAATATGCATTGAATAAGCATCCTCATGGTGCAAGCTACTGTACATGCTGTACTAACAGGTACAGCAGTAGATTCAATTTCAGCGTATATGAACTTTTTATCAGGTCATATTTTGCACATTTCTCATGTTTCTTGTTGTGCTCCACTGTATTTAACAAACACACAACTAAGCTTGGAATTACTGTGTCATTAAAACACAACAAAAAAATAAAATCACTTGAAAATTGTATGTGACACCTTTGACTATCCCTAGTGACAAAAGTAAGGCGTGACTTGTGTGTCTTGGCTCACATGAACAGAAAAACAAAATTTGAATGAAAAAACTGCCAAAATCAAAGAAAAGTAGGAGTAAAGTCAGACATATGCTGTTAAAAGTGTTGGAGAAGTTTCTAACACACTCACTCTACCTTCAGAATTTCATTTTTCTTCTCTTCCTTTCTCGTCTCTTCTCTTCTCTTCTCTTCCTTCTCCACCCTCTGATTCACTTTCCACTCTTACCTTTGCCCTCATATCTGCTTAAGCCACGAGAGATATCAGATCAGCTTGTGTGTGGATGGAGTGTGCAGGGGCTCTTAGGGTTAAGTCCCTCACTGTTGCTTCGCGGCACTAAACCAAAGGAATCACGCATGCAAGTGCAGTAGAGGAGGACTTAATAATATGAAAGAAAATTGATTTTCTGGAACGAGATTTCTCCTTTGATAAGGTATTAGCTGGGAGGGGAAAATGTTGTGAATCTTCATTAAGAGCCTCCGATATGCACTGGGATAATCGCAGGGAGAGGAGTACGAATGAAAAATGAACACAAAGGGAAAAAGAAGAGAGTCATACATTAGGGACAGATAGAGAGGAAGAAAGATACTAAGAGTGAGAGAAATAGCAGAGTGAGAGAATAACCCCCACCCCCTACCCACGCACCCACACGTATGCACATACTTGAATCAGAGACTTAAGCAGTAGGCCTCCCTTAATAAGAGTGAAAATTGATTTCTTTCCACTTCCATAAGATGAGATCTAAAGATGATGAAGGTGAGGATTGGGCTGCAGTTCATTATGGAAAATTAGACTACATTCAAGCTCGCCATATATCCCTAATATATCTACCTTGGCTTTACCCAACACTTCTACACACACGCTAAACAAACAGAGGGAGAAGTTAAGAGGGGGGAGCAATGAGGAAAAGGAGGGGGAGATAGAATGTGGTGTATATAGCAAAGTAAAGCTGAGATAATGAGACAGGAAGACAGACTTGCAGAAGACAGAGTTTGTGGAAATCAGGTGAAGGAAGACAGATGGACAATAAAAGGCCAGCAAAAGTAAGGGATATGAGAGCAAGAAAAGAGAACAGTTTGCCAACAGGCTCTCTCCCACAGCAGTGAGTATTAGGCAGAGCTGAGGTGGGGATGAGAACAGAGTTAGAAGGGATAACAGGCAGATGGACTGACTGCGGAGAGGAGAATTGAATAGAGCCTAACCTCAGCTAATACCACTGACAGAAATTTATGACAGACCAGCAGAAAACTATAGATCAACTGCAGTGAGGGATCCTTTTGTTGAGTCAGAAAAATTGCACCCACAAGACTAAACACAGAGCTGGACTGACAGAACGGAAAGTAATAGTTTGGAGCTGAAATTGAAGTGACATTTTACTCAAAGTTCAGTTCCGAACACTGAAGGCACTGATCCACTGATCCAGAACATGAAAAAATAACCCTAATTAACTGCAACAAGTGAGCAGCTTTTAGTAGTTTGCTTATGATTGACTAAATAATTGTTGTGTTTCTATGAAATGTGTCCAAGCGATCCTGTTTGTTCGCGGCTGCGTGTGTGTGTACATGCCTGTCATCATTATGAAATTTCTGAACACAGCGTTCAGACTGTGATGTCTCTGTTTCCTCTCTGTGTGTCTCTCCCTGGCTCTCTGTTTCAGCCTGCGGGCTGTCTGTTAATGTGTGAAAGCAGAAGGTGGAAAAGATCAAACCCAACTGACCTGAGAATAGTACTGACACCTTCTCACTCTCTACCACACACACACACGTGTGTGTGTGTGTGTGTGTGTGTGTGTGTGTTCATTCATGTGTGTATATGTGAGTGAGCGAGAGAGAGAGAGTAGACTACAGAAAGTAACCAGAAACAAAATGTCACAAAAGAAAAACACAAATGAGGGAAACAAATAAAAAACAATTGAGAAATGGAAACTTTTGAGTACTTAACTTTTGCTTAACAGACTGCAAAAAGAAAGACAGAATAACAAAGACCATGACACAGAGAGACAGACAGAGAAATAGTGTGTGTGCGTGAGAGAAAGACAGAAAGAGAGAACCAGAGAGAGATGGGGGAAGGTGAGAGGGAGAGAACATCTATTATGCCGATGCTTCATCTACAGATACAAATCACAGGCTGTTATCACACTGAAGCAAACCTTGCTAGGACCCTACACTCGGATCCATCTCCACCACGACACACACATACACACACACACAATCACACACCTGCACCACGACACGCACAGATGTGCGAGGAGTGTGTGTGCTCTTAGTGATAGGATTATAAATAGAGCCGTGGACAGACTCTGTGAAAGGTGAGAACATCCAGCGGGCATTATCAGGGACAGACCAGCAGGTTTCTGTGAGTGTTTGTGTGTATCAGTATTTGTTTCTGTCTTTTTTCACGTGTGTGTGTGTGTGTGTGTGTGTGTGTGTACCAAGGTCTATGTTATTGTTTGAATAAATTATTAAGACTGAAAGGAGGGAAAACACACCTGCATGATTTGGTGATACTGCAGCTATTTGAGCAGCACAATCAGAGCTGTCACAGCTTCGTAGAGTTTTGTAAGTTTGTCATTTGACTTTAAGCGGAAAGACAGTTGGGCAAACAGCCAAATAACACATAATGCTTTTGTTATGTCATTTGCTTCGCTTATATTTATAGTTCTCTATATATATTAATGTAAAACCATCCCAACCTTAAGTTAAACATGTTACTTCACTGTCATTTCAGGTCATCAGCCTTCCAGCACCATGGACAGCGAAGATGCACTCACACTAAACACGGCCATTCCTTCACAGACAGGACTGGGTCACAATGGAGTCAAACCGTCAGTGTAAATATTCAGCAGGAGTTCGTCGTCACCCTGCTGGTGGAAACTCGTGTCGTTCCCATTGTCACAGCTGCCATCTGAACGGTGGAGTAAATGTAGACATTGAGACAGTACCTCATAAAAAGTCACAAATTTGCTTTACCACAGAATACTGCTGTTATAATCATGGCTTCAAAGTTCATAATTGTCTTCCGGACTTCTTAAATGTGGGAAATTAAATCAGTCAGAACAACAAATTACAGCCAAATAAGAGAATGGCCACAAAGGAAATCTTTAATAGATAATCAATCATCAATCAAACTTTATCATTAAATGGCAGTTTGATTATTTATCTCTGAAAAATGATCTTGATGTGCAAACAAATAGAAGATGATAATGAGAGAAATTTTGATAAATTACTTCATAATGAACAAAAAACATTGTATTATTTCTATAATTACATCACACATCTAACTTTACCATTATAGTATGATAGATGTGTGTAGAGAGGGTGGCAGCAAAGCCTCTTTTAATTGTGGGTGTATGCTCTTTCATTTTGATATTTGGAGGAAGGAGAAATTTTTTTAAATGTACTCTTACTTTCCCTTTTTTTTAATTTTAGTTTTCCTTTGAAAAGCACATTAAAGTATGCATACATCCAGGATGAACTGTCAGCACCACAGCACAATGATAGAACATTTTAGAAATTTTGAGGATGATCAAATATATTATTAAAGTTGCAATCAAGATTAGACTTTAATACGAAGCACAGAAATCACACCAGCAGCAGGACTCTTTTGTACTCATAATCTACTGTAACATAAATGTACAACAGAGGGTCTAAGTAACAGTCTATCCATTCGTACACAGTCGAGCTCTCTGAGTTACAGTCAAATGCATTATACATTGACTGTTTAAAATGACTGCTGCTGAACCACCCACATGCTCGCTCCCCATTGCTAATGCCTTCATTTGTACTGCATATTGTATGTCCCGTGTTAAAATACTGTGACTTTGAAAATGCATTTAAAAGCTAAAGCACAGGCTCAAGGTGATTCATCTAATCACTTACCATGTTCATGGGCGGGTGTTACCACTCTCTTTCATGCACACACACACACACGCATGGACACACAAAGGCATATGATAACACACAAGTGTTAAGAAAGGGACATGTGCTTTGGAGACCACTGTGTGTGCACACACCTGACTGACTGAGACCCACTAACACACACTTAATACACGCTCACGCTCTCTCCCAGTAGAATAATAGAGGACCTTTATCCATCTATTCTGTGTATCTATTATAAAACATAGGTCCTCCGTTTTGAAAACCAAAACAGCTAGACCTCTCCTCTCCGCCCCTCTTCCTCCTTACCTTCCTCCCTCTTAACTAAGCACCTATAGTGTGTGGTTCTCCACACCACCACCACCACCACTACCGGCCCTCCCTCTCTGGACGAGAGCGTATAATTCAGAGTCTAATAAGGGTGGATATGCGACGCCTCACTTTGGGGAGAGGGGATAAGGAGAGAGGAGAAGGGTGAGGAGGGGGCAGGACTTCACCCTGTCTGCATTCAAAGAGGTGATGCACACCATCTCTGCCCCCTACATCCAACCCCCACCCACCCACACACACACACACCAGTATTTTCCAGCCATGCTCTGTTCTTTTACTCCGTCACTGCAGTCGTTAACAGGCCACACTCTCCTGCTCTCGACCCCAGGCAAGTGTAAGGTTAAACACCTGAATTGAACTTTCCGAGACAGCATGGGGGATGGGGAGAGGTTTTCCTTTCCCCATGAATTTTTTTTCATGGTCTCTATTAATTCTTACATTGCTTCTGTGAGATTTGCTGGTAGAAGAAAACAAGAAAGGAAAAGTAATAAATAAGAAAAATGATAATAAAAGTGAGACAATAAAAGTGAGACATGAACAGCTGGATAATGACATAGTCATGGTAGGAAACAGGTGTGATTAAAGTAAGTAAAAGATATGAACCACAAAGGGTTTTGGTTAAGCAAATGACTAACTGAGTAAGTAAATGACTAATTGTCACAATTAAAAAAGGTGTTCTGACACAGTTTCTGGATTTCTTTAGGACCCTTGTTATTGAGAGTGTAGATAACAGTTTTTGTTGATACTCCATTGGAGTAGAAGAGGTCAGGAGTACATTAGCTGAAATATATCTACTGTCAGAAAGAGAGAGAAAGAGATAGAGAGCGAGAGAGAGGCTCTAGCTGGCAGCAGTGCTGTCTTTTCACCCCTAATTCTTTCCACCTTGTTAGGCACTCTGCCGTGGGCCGGGCAAATATAAACACCCTGGCAGGAGAGACAGGGATAGAGGGAGAGGGGGAGAGGCAGTCAAAAGGGTGTGTAGGAATGAGAGGAAGAGGAGGGAGAGGGAGGAGAGAGGAGGGGAGACAACATGGTGCAAATAAGCATATGGAAAGAGAGGGAACTAATGTTTGATATATAGGAAATATGAAGTGCAAAGCAACAGAAGGAGGAAGGCAGCAAAGGTTTTTGGCCTCTATAGAAGTAGAAGGGGAGAGACAAGTAGAGAGGTTTGTGTAGGTTAAGTGGGTGAAAGTTTTGTTGTACATTATTTTTTTTGCTCTGTTTTCCATCATCTTACATCTTTCTAAATGACTTTTTTTTAAAACAATCCCTTAGCAAAATTTTAATTACACTTCCAATAGGTTAAAAAGCAGATAAATAAAGCAAATTTTTTGCAAAATCAAAGTCTTCTTATTTAGTATTACACACAGAGCTGACCCTTCCTTTAAGCCAATTAAGTGGCTGCTTAGGGACCCACAGCCACCAGGGGGACCTCAAACTCATGCATCATTTGCTGAATTGACTGACCATCTAACCTGGCGACACCACGAATCTACAATGAATTTGCACTTGCTGCTGCTACTGACAGTCTTCTATGATAGGGCGACAAGTGAGGTGACATGTCATCACGTTTGTTTGCAAAACTGGCAACAAGCGAATAACATACCCACATAACCTACATGATATGTTTTGCTGGGATGATGACGGCAAGTCCCACCTCTAGTCTGCCTCTGATTGGCCTGACCCTGATATTCACACCCTAACCCTAACTATGTGAGTCATCATGCCTAAACCTAACCAATCACGATTCCCCATGCTTAACCCTAACCACTGAAAGGTTTCCATTCACCTAACCTTAACTAATCAGTGGTTTAAAGGGCGAGACCTTCCTTACCCCTTTTGTACTGGGAAAAATAATTTAGTAGCCGGGCTTCCATCAGTGAGAGTACGAGGCAGCAGGTGAAAATATCTTAAAGATTATACCCATCAATATACAAGATACAGCCAGACTGAACCATCAGATAACCAAGAATGCTTCATAAAGCTAACTCCTAATGGATGGACCAAAACGTGGCCTGGCAACATGTCAGAGTGGCCAAGTGTGTTTGGAGCAACAACTGCTGAAAAATGTGTCCAGACGCTGAGAGCTTCAGTCAACCAGAGACGAGGCCGATAGCAGCACACGAGAAGGAACTTTGTCATTCAGAAGAGGAGAAAAAGCAACAAGCAAACTACTAGTCACTGTTGTCAGTCAGTTTTTTCACTGTAAACTGTTTGGAAACAGACCAGAGAATCAGTTTATTCAGTTATTTTTTATAACAACACACAGAATTCTTTTTTTTTTAGTTTTTGTAGGCTGAGAATGAAACAGTTTATTTATTTATTTTCAGTTTGAATTGGGTACATTTAATTTACTTTACTAGATTAGATCAAATTAAAAAGTGTAAATTGACACCATACCCTTCTTTTTGATCAAAAACCATAGAGAGGTAAAACACGTGCAGTGCTCACAGTGGTATGTTAGCAAGTTCACACAGCTACAACTAATGAAACTGATAACATCGAAATGTAAAGGTTTTATGGTCTGATATAAGGGTGTAACTTTTGGAAATGTGTTTCTGGGATTCTTATTTACACCATTCACCTTTACTATGAGAAATATACTGTCAGTTGTTGAGCTGAGTTGTTGAAATTGGGCCTGAATGAAGCCAGATGGACACAAATTATCATCAAATGTGTCACATGCATGTAAAAAAGATCTTAAATATCTTTAAAGAATATATGATATCACAGTCACTATAGTTTTGGATCTATCATTAACTTTTGATTTCACACCCATATTTCCCCTGATACGTTTCCCTTTTCTCAAACCGTTTCTAATTGTAACAGTACACATTTTAGCCATGATGTTTTTAATGCTATCAGACTATAATTGGTAAACTCTAATGTTCTTACTCTGCAGTATCTTAATGAGGGATGATCGTCCAGGCAAGAGCAAGAGACCATTACATGAACTCTTGTAGATATTTTTTCAGTAACTGACTCTCTCTCTTTCTCTCTCTCTCTCTATCTGTTTCTCTCTCCTCTCTCTCTCTCTCTCTCCTTCTCTTTCTGTGCCACCCGTTGTTGCCCCCTGGTCGTGTGCTGGTTGTCGTGCAGACTTCGGCAGTATCGCCGTGGCGACAGAGACAGGAGCAGATGTGACTCTGGTTGCCGGGCGTTTGGCAGGAGCACTCATCGTCACAGTGATGGAAATGCAGCTGGACGGCACATCATCTGTAGCTTTGCGAAGAGAGGGGTGTGTGTGTGTGTGTGTGTGTGTGTGTGTGTGTGTGTGTGTGTGTGTGTGTGTGTGTGTGTGTGAGTGAGTGAGTGTGGATGGTTGAGGGGGGGATTGGCATTGGGTGAACTCCCCTCACCCACCAGCAGACACACACACATTCACACAGAGTGACCCCACGTGCCCTAGAGGGACTGCAAGTGCACAGCCAGTAACCAGACAAGACGGGGGGTGATGTGTGTGTGTGCTAACCAGGCAGCAAAAAGTGCCGTCAAACATACAAGATGTTTTTTTCCTCCCTCTCTGCCTCTCTCACGTCTTCATTTCTCGAGGTATTTTCTTCTATTATGGTCTCTCTGTCTGCTAAGTTGGAGACAAATGGCTGTTTGGGGGCTAAATGTTTGAACTTGAGCAAGGAGACCCAAATTGACACACTTAAGGAAAACTGAGTCCTGAGGATAACTGAGGGAGAGAGAGAGAGGAGAGAGAGATTACAGATGGAGGCATTACTCAAGACATCTGTAATGTGTACACACCACCAAAGAAAACAAACATAAGAACTGGCCAGCGGACATAAACTGCTGCTGTGCTCATCCCTCCATGCCATCTCTCCATTTTCCCCTGCAAACCTCTTTTTTCTGTCTCTGGCTGCATTTTCCTTGTCACTCGTCCAAGTGTCTAAAAGAACAACCTTTTAAGAACGCCAGTAAATACACAGTGATGAAATTATAAAATTCTACAAATGAAATGAATTTAAATAGAAGTCAACTTGTTATTTAAGTTTCTCAGAGTTTAAATGAAATCTTTGTTTGACTACATGTTTTTAATGTGAAACCCAAAGTAGAATTCAGGAAGCTCATGTCCATTTGGGCTGTGTGTGTGTGTGTGTGTGTGTGTGTGTGTGTGTGTGTGTGTGTGTGTGTGTGTGTGTGTGTGTGTGTGCCTGTCAGGGGTGTGTACCACAGCGGTTTGGCAGTGGTCTGACATTTCCTGCTCTGACATCTTGTCTCAGTTCATCTCCCCTGCCAGTGGATGGACGGAAGCCCTGGAGGGACACACTAGCACTAGCAACGCAAACTTGTCTTTTCGTCAGCACCAGTGAAGAGCTCTCCAGTACATTAGTCACACACACACACACACACACACACACACACATATGCACATATACGTACGTTTTTTCTCCATACTCCTCCTTTTTGATGTGAAATGACACAGTGACTGTGAAGTGCAGACTGTCGACTTCAATTTGTGGCTATTTAATGGTAAATTTGATGAACAACTAGAGAACTAAAGCAATTTCTTCCCACTTTGGTGTGCTTACTTGGTATTTAGATAATGAAGTATTCATATTTTAGTTCCCTGCCCTCACTCATTTTAAATGCGTGAACATATAAGAAACACCTTTCAATATAACATCCACTTACTAGTCCTTCAAAAATAGAGTTTAAAGAACACTTCTCCATAACTTCAACTAAAACTGAATGTTTTTTACTCACCTAAAAAGACAAAGCAGTCTCTGTGAAGACTTTTATTATCCTGTGGAGGACATTGTGCTTTAAACAATTAACTGAGAGTACATTTGTTTGATCAGTTTAAAAAATCAGCCCACCTTATCAACCAATCAGTCATATAATTGATTGCTATTTCTCTGTTTGCTGGGAAGAGACACTCAACCTGAACTTTAACTGAGAGTTACTTGAAGGAACAATCTGTTGGAAGTGAAAAGACAGCTGTGCAACTTACTTTAGAAACACTGAAGCATTTTTGTCATATTTGTCGATATTCCAACAGCAGTCAATAAAACAAATGGTCCATAAATGTATAAAACGTACACATTTCAAGGCAAATCATCAAATAATGTTGAGACATTTCAGTAGTGGACCAAATGTCTGACAGACATGACAATGCCATCTATAGAACCAAACCACCAGTGTTCAGCAAGTCAGCTACAGAACAAAGAGATAATTAATAACTGGGGCTCATGGGCTTCACAAACTCTGACAACCCTTTAAGGCAAACAGCGGCCGCACATTTTTCCTTTTTGCTCCTTATTTCCAATTGCTTTTTCTTGATGAAAATGTATACAAACTGACTCCTGTAGAATTCGTTGTGCACCGTGAAATCAGTTCACACAGACAAATTGCAAAGTTTGACTCATGTTTTTGAATCCAAGTTGAGTCCGTTGTTGACTCCTGACTAATTCTACCAGTATCTTTACCAGGCGTGCCCTCTCCAGTTATCCCCCTTCTCTCTCAGGCTCTGCCATCTCTACCTCTGTTTCCCCATCTCCTGAGTCTCCTACAATCTTTACGAGGCTCAGGAGAGCTTTGACATTCCTAAATGAAAAGCCTCTCTTTGCGGCACTGCAACAGCTGACGATTTATGACAACGAGGCCTCGCTGGAATCTTAGCTGCTGTCAGCCAGCATAATGATGTTTTGATATAAAGATGATTGGTGGGGCTGCATGCGCCGCACTGTGCATCAGGCCTGAATGTGTGTATGCGCGTTTGTGTGTGTGTGTGTGAGATTGGGTGATTTAAGGTGGACACTCATGCGTCGTTTACTTGTTGTTGTCTATTGTTTAGCTGTTTACTCCTATGGTTGCCTTTTTTTTTTTTTATTTGATTTTTTTTTTTTAACTCGACATTAGGAGTCCCCTTCAACCAGGCCCCTCTATCTCTCTCTCAGTTTAGTTGTCCCATCTTTGATTCTCTGCCTCTCTATCTTTCTAGCTTCTGTTTCCCGTCTTTATTTTTCTGTCCATCTCTCTATAGCTCTGTTTTGCTTTGGATCCCCCACATGTATGTCTCCCCTCCTGCCTTTGCTGTTTGCTTCTCTTTCTGACATTTCAGAACAAGTAATTCTTTTAACTTCTTTTTTCCTTCTTTTCTCTTTCTATCCCCATCCATACCACCCCAACACACATGCTCCCCCACCCCCCCATCATAGGTGACAGGCGTATAGTTTGCTATACTTTCTATTAGAGGACCATTGCATGCTTGAGGGCCCCCACAGATTGGTTACATTTTGTTCGGCGGGGCATTAGTGGGGCCCGTCGAAGGGCCCCATCATCATCAGTGTGTCTGCCATCTTCCGGCGGTGATCTATGATTCGCCCATCAGACGTACATAAATCAGAGCGCTAAAAGGATTTCTACTCTAACCCACCCCCCCACCCCTCCTGTTAAATTTATGCTGCCGTAAAAGAAAGGAAAATTAGTCATTGAGGAGGCCCCCCCTCACCGCCTTCCTCTATCTCTTTCTCTCTCTCCATGCGATGTGTAGCAGTAAAAAAAAAAAAAAAAAAAGAGGAAAGACAGGGCGAACAATCGCATGTGGCGCCCATCATCCGCTCCTCTCCTTCCTCCTCCCCCTCCTCTTCTCTCTAATATCATCATTATCAGAATCGTAAAGCGAAAAATAACACGCCGGGAAAAAAAAGAGGTGAGCAGAGAAGGTTTTGAGAGGGGTGAGTGTCTTCCCTCCAACCTCTAATCCTTCCTCTTTTCCCCTTCCTCTCTCCAATCATCTCTAACACACACACATACATTCAGTCTACTTGAATATGAGAGGGGTTAATAATTAGTCCACAATATGTGTGTGTGCTTATGCTGTACATGATTGTGTGTGTGTGTGTGTGTGTGCGTAAAAGCATGTTATTGTTTTAGTTTTTTGCATGTGCATGTGCTTTGCGACTGTGTTTGCTGGTGTATGTGTTTGTGTGTGTCTCCACCGTTGAATGCAAATCAGTGAGTCGCCCATGCAGAACGCATTTCAAATCCCATCGCCCCTCCGCTCTGCCCTTCCACTCCCAGAATGCAGTGCAGTAAAGCAGACAGGTAAGGAGCGCGGGCAGTGCGTTGTTGTGGGTGACTGGTTATGTTATTGGCCCACAATCTACTCATTAACTTCCTGCTTTCCTTTCTGTCTATCACCACTGTCTCTCTATGAGAGGTTTGTCTGTCTGTCACAACGTATTGTCATGTATGTAAATATGTCTGCCGTCCATCAGCTCATCTCTCTCCTGGTCTGGTCCTTTTGTGTGACTCTAACACTTCTCCCCCTGTTTCCCTTTTCTCCCTTGTCTTTCTGTCTCCAGCTTTGTATTAGTAATCCTAGCCTCTCTGCTGAGGCATATTCATAAGCCTTTGCATATTCCTCTGAGCTCTGTGCTTCATTACTGGTGTCACAGCAGCTTTGTCATCACGGATGTTGGACTAAAATACAAGAGGAAGAAAGTATGGAAAATAAACTACATGAGAATGCAGCTGCAGCGATTGCAAAACTCTGGTGGCACAACAGGCCACTCATGCCGTGTATTAAGTAATATGTACCTCCATGAACCAAAAAGAACCAACAAGTGTTGTCTTGTCCCAAAGCCTATTATTATTAATGCTCTATTAGTTGAGTTTCCATAGGAAGTGCCATGTAAATATATATATATATGTATATAAACAGATCATGATGGCAAAAATAATTTTTATTTTTCATTTACATATACATTGCCTTAAAACTCAAAAAAAAAAAATACTGAAGAACAAAGAATTTGCATTAGCTTTGGTAGGCTTCTGTACTGTATGCTATTTCTTCTGAGCAGATGAGCAGGCCACATCGTATGAAGAAAAAAAAATGCAACAGGTAGTTCTGGTAACAGAATGTAACCGGCCAAATAGGTATTCAGCATGTGTGTGTGAGAGTGTGTGTTCACCCAAACATCAATAGATCCACTGCAGGATCCAAATTGCTTAACAAGCTGCCAATTAGGCCTGCAGACAGCTGGCTGGATCAGCAAACACACACACACACACACACACCAATTGTCATTTCTAGAGCCAATTATAGTGAATAGTGGATTACTCTCCTACAGACTGTGTATGTTATTCTGTGTTTGTGCACGAGGTTCTCTCTACATTAAAGGCAGGAGACTTTTAGAAACAAAACAAAAAACATCTAAAAATGAATTACAGTGTTGAGGTACAGCAATAACAGAAAAGAAAATATGAATATCAAATATTTAAATTATTTTCTTAATGAAAGAAAACCGTATTTCTCTCAGAACTGGCAGCACTGCTGCCGCATCCATCCCTCTACACACTGCCAAGTTAAATAAACTAAATACAATACTTGAAATCGATGGATAATAGGTGAGTAATGGCTAATGATACACGTTCTTACGTGACATTTTCAGGCAGTCAATAATTTCCTCCCCATCATTTTGGGTAATCAATGATAATTTAGAGTGGCAAGGTGTCTTGTTGTGTTCAACAAGCACCAAATGACAGTTTGTCCTCTTTTATCCTCGCTCATATTTCCTGTAACTCTTCATTGCATTACATCCACTCAGAAAGCCATCTACTAAAAATGCCATTAAATAATCAATAATCTTTCAAATTATATGATGTGCTTTGGGAACACAGTGTGTCACTGAAGAGTAAAGAAAGGTGCAGATCCTGCACCTTGACATAAACCATTTTTTTATTTATCTGACAATTGTCATGGCGAGCAATGAATCTATTATGTGCAATAATTATTCTTATCATATCGGGATCAGGGAAAGGTCGCTATTCAGGGTGGCATGTTTATTAAAGTGGTAAGTGGTAAATATTGTTTTGTCACCATAATGGCGAGCAGTAGGCAAAGAAATAATTCATTTATTGAAATTTTAAAAATCACATTAACTGTACAATATTTTCACATATCCGTTTGCATAAAGAGATGAAGTGATTCACGACAGCATGAGAACATATGTTGAGAGTGACAGAAATGAATGGACAGGGAGTGAAAGAAAACAGACTTGTGAAAACTGAAATGAAGATTTGGATTGAAAAATGTTTGTATGGCTGTTCAGCTTGAGCCATTTTTCACTATGCCTCCTCTCCACATGTTGTTATTGTCATTATTATCATGTCTTCTTCAGCACAAAGGTACAGACTGTCAGCTTTTGTCACCGCCGATGTACCTTTTAGGTGAGAGTGAGTGAGAGAGCAATGTTAACTTATGTCAAGGCTCTTTGAATCAAGACAAGGAGAACGAGACAGGGAGAGGGGAAAGGCTTCTTCTCGACTACTTGTAGTAATCCTGTCTTTGTATGACACTAATCATATGTAAATCCGCGTTGTAAAGTGATTTGGTTTTCCTCGTGTTTGAAATAATTACACAGGCTGCGCTTATGGAGGAAAACCTCTTCAGTTTCAATTGGTACATGGCTTTCCTGTTGTCACTGCAGAGGAGTATACTGGCTGCTGTCTTAATCCAGCAGACCTGCCTGTTTACCAACAACAAGAGAATAATATCATTGTCATTGTCAGACACACTTATTGTTCATTTGACTCAATCAGGTTTGGGAAGGTTACTTTGAAGATGTATTTCATTGCAGAATACTGATTACCTGCTTAATACCAGCTTATTTCAACTCCACTTTCTGATTACTTTTCCTCTTACTTTAGAACTCCTCATTAAACTGTACAATAAATGGATATTTATCGTAGAATATACCAATGTATAAGATTAAATAAATCAAACCATGCATGAATACTAATACACTTCACATAATACAGTGTATAGTGAGATATTTCCGGACCCAAAGAACAGCTGGTGACTCTTGCTGTAAAACAAATGCAAGAATTGTTATCTTGTGTGTAGACTGAAACTGGGTTTTGTTGGTCAGCTGCAGACTGGCCGTTAATCACTGTGTAATTCAACTCTTTCTAACTTCGTCATGTTTGTATTTTAAGGTTGTTTTTATGTGTGAAAATTACTTTTTCATGTGTAGTTGTGTTTGTGTTCAAACTGAAGGATGAATTGAGTGTTTTGAATTGAATTGACATTGGTAGTACAATGGCAAAACTGTTAGAAAGGGGGAAAATATTAAGAAATAAGCACTTAAATGGGACATAAGGTCACAACAGTAAAAAGAACAGGTGAACAAACAGTGAGAGAAACAGGTGGGAATGTGTATGAACTACTTCTATGCATTGATTTATTTGCTACTTATTTAGTCTATTTATGCAAGTTTGTGCAGAAATAAAAGAAATTGGGCAGAAAGAAAGAGAGATGGAAAGATTAAAAAAAAAGATGGAGATGGAGTCAAAAAAGAAACAAGGATCCATAAAACGGGATGAGGAAATATGACAAAAATGAAAATGATGTAGAGAAAAGTTTAAGAAAAACAAATGAAAGAAGAAGAGAAAAGAGAGGGAGACAAAATAATAGGGTGGAGAAGAAAGAGGAGGAGTACAATGAAACAGGGAAAGAGTGATGTCTGTCAGCGAGAAGTCAGTCAGGAGCTGAATGATGAACACAGGAGAGGAGAGACAGTGAAGAAAATGATTCAATAACAGCTGGCTGAATATCTACACATCTGGTCAGAAAAGGAGAAGAAGGAAAGGAAGGAGTCAAAAAGAGGGAAGGTTGCTAAAATGTGTAGGTTTATCCAGACAAGACAATATCTCAATAGTCCTTTAATAGTGTCTCAACCACTTTCCTCAGGACACACATACTGTACAATCATGCACTCACACACACCACACACACACACACACACACACACACACAAGAGGGGGAGAGAGAGAGAAGGGAAAATATTAGAGAGAGGACAGTATAAAACAGGTGATGGGGATCGAGAGAGGGCATGAAGAGAAGGAATGCAGAGATGGTGCATGGTGGGGTGGTGTCAGCGGTGGAGGAATGGCAGGAAGGGGAGGCCAAGTTCATACACATTAACACACATACACACTCTCAGGGTGTGGCTTTTATTTACCTGTGAGAAAAAGGCTTATCACAGCCCTCAGCTGTGAGGCTAAAGAGAGGTCTGACCTCACCTCCTTTCCACTCCTTTTCTTCTTCTCCTCCTCCCCCTTTCCTCTCGCCTGTGGCTTGTGGGTATGTGTGTATGAGTGTGTGTTTGCGTAGTAGCACACCGAGGGCTCTAACCTGCGACCTGGAGCACATGGCACGTAGAAATGATTCACAATCTTCTCTGTGTGGCGCTGTCCAAATGTTTTGTCTTTTAGAACTTTGTTCAAGGAGAAAAGATTTCACCCCACAGACCAGAGAACAATGGAAATGTTGTCACTTAAGATAACAAATGGGAACATTGATCTTTATTGGCTCTCGTGTACAAGTGATTTTTCAAAGGATTTTTGAGGAGTCTAACCACATAAAAGTACAACAAAATGAGTGCACACACTTATCATTTCAAACCTTGTTTCAATTCAGTTCACAGTGCATATGACAGACAGGTGGCACTTGTTGATAGTTTGGTGTGATATATGTAGTTTGGTGACTCCATCACCAAATTCAAACAAAGTTACTGATTGAAATGTATGGTCATATAATAATGCTGAAAAAGGAGAAAGAAATCATTATTCAGAAAACTGAAAAACCCAATAAACGTAACTAGATTTACACACAAAGTAAAGTATATACAAAGAGTTTGTGGTGAGCCATAGTAGTATTACGCACAGGGCTCAGAGGCAGGGTGGACCCAAATGCACGAAGCAAGACACATTTAATCTGGTGACAAACTCTTTAATACAATACAATACTTACATGGACAAGATACTTACTAATTACTTGGCATGACAATCTATGGCTTGGTTTGCAAAAACACAAGTGACCTATGATGCTCGGACAAGACAAGACAATCTGGCACAAGAGACGGGGGGGGATGCGGACTATTTATACACAAGGTAATGGGGAACAGGTGGAAACGATCAGGGCGGGGCAGACAATCACCAAGGCGGGAAACACACAAGGGCAGGAAGTCAAGAGCCTGAAACGAGAGGAGAGTTTAGGGTTTCAACATAAAAGTGGGAGACAAGACAAGACACAAGTGAGTGTAGACAAACTAACACATACGACGAGACATGACAAGTAGACATGTTGATGCAAACATATGACTGTAAGTTCAGCGCTTCTGCAGACGACTCCAACAGGTCCTCCAAGTTAAACCGCAAAAAATAGATTGTTTGTCCATGCCCCTGAGAACTACACACTGAAGTGTCCCTGTAGGTACGATGGCATCATTTCTCTGAGCTTTTAAAAGACAACTCACAACAGTGTCAAAAACATGAATCAGTTTTATGATGTTTTATGTTCTGACATGGTTATTTTTAGGTAAAGATCAAGGTTTGGGGGTCTCCCATGTTAAAGCCCAACCTTTTGTTCACCCATTCATGCCGACCCACAAACCACCGCTGTCATTCATCTTGGGAGGGCATTCGCATGTATTTATGACTTGTTATTTATGTACATTATACTTCTATATTATTGTACTATTTTTACTCTAAAAGGCTTAATTTTAATCACCTTTTAAGACACAAGTTACTGTGCTGGCTGTTGAGCACATCAGTGGACCCTTCACATGAGACTTTTCAAGTAGCTTTTCAAAACTATATTTAGTTAGCAAAGTATTTCTGACTGGGATGGTCTAATTGCCAAAATGTTCCAGTATTTGAAAGCTGGTTTTCAAATTTTGCAGTTAATGTTATTGTTAATAAAAAAGAAAGCAAAAAAAAAAAAGACATTTGCTTCAGCCCACAAGTGTTAAATACTGTCCACTCTGTCACTCTTCTTCTCTGTCGCCTTTATTTCCTTTCTTTCCTTTCTTTCCTTTCATATTCGTCTCTCTGTCTGACTGTGGGAGCAATTGTGTGGCCGGCAGTGACAGATGTGCTGTATCGCTGCTTCTATGCATGAAAGGGGGGGAAAAAATCATGTCTTGTCCTCCACATGTCTGCTCTCTTTTTAGAGCTACTGAGGTCTTGGCCCCATTACACTGATTTACACACACGCTCTCCCTCTCTGTCTCTCTCTCTCTCTCTGTCTCTCCAAGTTAATAGCAGAATGCAGATGAGCACTTTTTCACAAGGAGCTAGCTGACTGTGTGAGGCATGTATGTGTCTGTGTATGTCTGCGTGTGTGTGTGTGTGTGTGTGTGTGTGTGTGTGTGTGTGTGTGTGTGTGTGTGTGTGTGTGTATGTGAGTGTGTCTGTGTGTGTGTGCATGAGTCCTTCTGGCCGAGGGGATGAGAGGGTAGTGACAGGGGTCTTGACATGCTAAAGAGGCAGAGTAAATGGGTTTTTCTAAAGCAGTAGAGGAAATATCACCATTTTATACCAGGCCAATTTATGTCCCCTTATCTCTTCCTCAAACATGTCACTTTAGCTACTGCTGAATGGTAATTACCACTCTCTCAACACTCAGTCACTCTCAACACACACACACACACACACACACACGTATTTAAGAACATATTCAAGTGCACATACATAGGCCAGATGCATAAGGACACTGATGCCCATTCTGGATAGATAAATGTTGTCTATGCATATAACACACACATACCTTTTGGAATTGCACATGCACAGATACACACACACACACACACACACACACACACACACACACACACACACACACACACACACACACGCTAGTGTTTGTGCAAAAAACCCCATAAAGACACACCATTACTGTATGGAAAATAGGCAGATATTTCGTCAAATTCTACTGTTTTAAGGTTTATCTAGTACACACCTCATCTGTGTGTGTGTGTGTGTGTGTGTGTGCATGTTTCCGGCATGCTGTGAGGTCTGCCTCATGCGTTTCAGATGGCCTCACCAATCCGTTAATCCACATAAATAGCCATTCATGACAGACACACACACACACACACACACACACACTCACACACATGCAAGGGATAAATAGCCATTTATGCTCATCTCATTCTAATTCTGATGGCCCTCCCTACCCCATAAACTGTCTCAGGAATTGGATCGCCCTAGGCAGATTATGATTATGGTTATCAAAAAATCACATCACAGATTGCCTCGGCGCTCTCTCTTCCTCTTTGTTTTTTTTCTCTGTCTTTCTTCATGTCAGTTTGTGGTTTTGCAGAAACCTTTCGTGTCCCAAAAGTCAACTGCTGACTGGAGGAAAATACAGTAGCAGATTTTACCATCAAGTTTTCTTCACTTACCGGTAAGGAGGACAGATTACTATCCATTCGAGGAACATCAGCCTCAGTGATGTGAAGTTCCTAATTAAGTCACATACATTAAAGACATCCTGGACCCTGTCAGTGGTTTACAGATGGAATTGGAGACTGGGTATGTAAATTCGAACTTTGCAGATGAAAGACAGCATGGCACTGCTCTGAGGCATTATTCTACCCATACATAGCAACAGGAGAAGCATATTCTGCCTCTTTCCCTCACTTTTCACACAACAGATGAGTTAGTGTTGTCATTAGCAGCAGGCCACACCAACTTAATGCTGAACATGGCTGATGCTGCCTGCATAAATAATGTCTTAATGAGGTTCTGCAAGCTGATTAGCCAGTAGTCATGTAGTACCAACTGCCAGTGATACACTACAGCAGCCATGTTGGCCATGTGTTTAGCATGTTTACTCGTTTTTTTTCTGCTTGGGTGCACCACAGATCTTGAATGGATGGAACAGCCATTCACCTACAATCAATAATTTTGAGCGAGTGATTAAGCACACAGCATTAATTTATGCCAGTTACCCTGGAGGAGGCGGTAACGCTGTTTCAGTGGATCTTTTAAGGTGGACAATTTATGTTTGATCACCGCATGTTTGTAGTTACTGTAGCTTGGTCTAAAAAGAATTATAAAGAAATTGCATACACATTCCACCAAATGTGTGCATAAGAAGAAGCTGGATTCTTCTTCAAATATTTTCTTCCTTTGATTTTTATGTTGCTTGACATATGACAGCTAATCTTTCTGGGTATGGAGGACTTCATAACCTGGGTTGGTCAATTTAACAACCATGACAGTTTACAGGAATAATCTCATGCAGTGGCAAACTGCAGTGATTCCTTATTAACTGTGTACACAACAAAGCGAACAGGAGCATAAACTACAGCTTAACCATGAAGTGGTTTGCCCAGATGATCGAATACCACACATTTCACATTCGGTATATTGTACTGATGTGGTGATGCATTTGAATTACCTATAACTCTTCACTTGGATGTACAGCATGTACATGTATGTCATCATTTCTCTCATTCTCAGTGTTAAACATTTCCAGAATTAACTCAAACTAAAATTTTAAATGTGTGTAACCTATCTTTGATGTTCGTCTAGGCCTGCATTCTTCAGTTTGGTCAAATCCTTCTTCGATGTGTTCGTGTGTCAGTGTGTATTTGTGTTGTGTGTGCGCCAGTGTGTTTGGATCTGTCTATGCATAAGAATGCCTGAGTGCGTGTTGAAAGATTCTATGACTATGTGCGTGCGTGTGTGTGTGTGTGTGTGTGTGTAGTCGTGGCCCGTGGTAGTGTGTGCCCCTCCTGACCTTGAGAACAGAGCGCCGGGTTGTCAGTCTGAGAGCTATAGCTAATGCTAATGCAGAGAGAATAGCCTCATAAAGTGCAGCTCTCTCATCCACTGCGGTTTGAAGTCTTTCACTTACTGGGAGGAAGCGCTGTCCAATGTCTCTCTTTGTTTCATTCAATATCTTTCTTTCACTCTTTATTCCCTGTCTTCTTGTAACTTTGTTGAATGTCTTTTCTCTCTCTCTGTCTTCTTTAGTTTCAATCCATGTCTGTGTGTAATCTCTCCTTTGTCTTTCCGTCCGTTTCTTTCTTTTGTTTTTCCTGTCTGTCCTCCCTTGACCCTGTTGAGTATCTCCTCTTTCTTTCTCTGTTTTACTTTTTAAGCCTAACTTTCTATGAAACCTCTTATTTTCTGGTGCGTGTTCAGCCGCAGATATTTAAATCTAATATATCTGCTTCCCTGCCTTGTGCGTGCATGTGCAGTGTGTATATGCGTTTGCAGACTTCTGCATTGGAGTATTGTGAGTGCTATGAGCATGTCCTGTCTGCCTACCTGCCCCGTTGCCTGTGTCCTTCTAACTCACTACGTAACTTCATTAAATGTCTCTGTCCTCATGTGTCCCTCATTCTTCTCTTTATGGCTCTCATTCTGTCTCTTCTTCTGCTATTTTAAACTCAGTCTCCCTCGATTCATATCCCTCCCTCTTACGTAACCTTCCAGTCTGTGTGTCCGAAAAGTTAAGAGATGGTCATGAACAGGGTGTAGACACCCTAAAGAATTCTTTCCTTATTATTCTACTTGAAAATGTATCTCATCTCACTCATTCTTCTTCTTGCATTTGCCTTGGCTTCATTCTTCCTGTATTTGTCTCTGTCTCTGTGTGACTTTTGTTAGTAAGGCTATAATTGCTCTTTTCTGCTTTGTGTTATTGCTGCTGGTCTTTCACACTGTTTGACACTAAAAGTCACAATACAGACTGTAGAATAGAAGAACTGTGGAACTAAACTACGGCTGTATATGCACTGAGTCTGGCACGGTGAGGAAGAGAGACAGTAATAGAATATCAGGGAGAAAGAAAGAGAGAAAGATGCCGTATTGTGAGTGGGTATGCCCCGCAATCCTGTTAGAGACTACGTCTATATTCTCATTCAGTTTGATTGTATTTTCAGAGCAGCCAGAGTGTCTTTCACTGAGAAACTCAAAATTTAATTTGGGCCCATTGTTTAGTCTGCTTCAAATCCACAATCCTTAATTGTATGAAATGTGCTAAAGCCGTGATCCGTGATTGTACGAGTGAGTCAAATTATCTGGTCTGACCTGGCTTGGTTTTGTAAGGGCTGAACTCCATCTGGAGAAATAAAAAGGAGACTTGAGGCGCGTGTGTGTATCATTAAATGCAGCTATTATGGTGAGATAATACTATTGGCGCGTATGTGGCGTCTGCATATTGTGCATTGCTGTGAGCCTGTAAGTCAGGCTCAGTAAAGTGCTGATAACTTTGGTGTGACATTGAACAGAATCTGTATAAAACTCATGAAAGTGCCTGCTGGTTTTTGATATCCTATTGAATCTGATATCCATAATTAATTTGAATTATTGTTGTTTTCTAAAGGCAATTTACTGCATTTCTGCAGTGACAGATAGTGCTGAGAGGAGAGTGACGGGAGGAGAGAGGGTGTGGCATGCACTTAAAAGCTGCAAGGCTTTTAAATTTAGGATGGTCCAGTTTTATGGCACCTGTCTCCTGATCAAGAAAACTTTCACATGACTGATCCTTCAGAAACAAGCGATAAAGTAAATTTGCTTATCCTTTTAATCGAAAAAGTAGCTTTTATTGAAGTAGTCAAGTGAGTTTCCAGCACTACTTATTATATTATATATATTATATATACTAGATTGTATTTTCCAGATATGGGTTCTGGGACTGAGTATTAAACGATTAAAGTTGCCACTGTGGCCCATTTGATGTTATCACTGTATTTGACTGTGTGTGCGCGTGAGTGTTTATGTGTGTGTTTCTTGACGTGATGATAGTGGACAAAGTGCTGGGAGCCTGAGCTGTCAACCTGTCACACACTGACAGATATGCTGCTCGTACACCGTCCAGGCAACGCCACATGGATGCACACATTGCATGAGTGTATGTGTGTGTGTCTGCGTGTGTTGGTCATATGCAGTCTAGGCATCGCCAGAATACCCAGGCACGTACTTTATACCCAAACTCCTGTATGTGTGTCAGAGTGAGAAAACACAGTGACGGATAAGGCATTTGATATGCCGTCTTTTAAAAATATTTTTCCATTGTTTCTCCGTCTTACTTGACCTGATATTTGACAATGACAGAAGAAGAGAGAGAGAAATGGTAAAATGGAAGTCATTTACAAATTGAATCACTACCCAGAATGTAGAAATGATGTTTAGACTGCACATCTTTTCTGTCAGCCTGATGAACCAAAAAAATCCTAAAATCATACTTTTGTCCATAATATCAAATTCATGTGCATTGTGATTCAGTGATCTGTCATGACGGACACATGATGGACACAACAAACCCATTCACGACTTACAGACACAGACACAGACACAGACACACACACACACACACACACACACACACACATACACCCCTGATCTTGTGTATGTCCAGTAGGCTGACAACACGCTGATTTCCCTTTGGCTGAACCCTCAGAGCTGAGCATTCTGGGTACAGCCAGGATTACCAACCGTCCGGGAATGTGAGTGTGTGTGAGCGTGCATGTTTGTGTGTGTTTTCAGGTGTGTGTCTGCTTGCACATGACACTTATTTTTGTCAGCATTAATCTTTGCTTACAAACTTGCATGAGAATGTTCTTGAATGTATTTTCTGTGCCCAGTGATTATGAGATTGTGTGTGTGTGTGTGTGTGTGTGTGTGTGTGTGTGTGTGTGTGTGTGTGTGTGTGTGTGTGTGTGTGTGTGTGCTTGTCTGTGTCTGTGCATGATTTCCTTAGTACGTTACTGTGTGTGTGCTGGCAGAACAGATGGCATCGGGCTGAGAGACCCAGTGTGAGGTGAGACATCTCCCACTGAACTCTTATGCACACACACACATTTGCAAAGATCCATCATTAATATCATTATCATAATACTCTCAGTGCGACGCAGTCTGTCTGTCACAAATATGATCACTCCTATCATTCTCACTGTTACACTGTAATTATTTAACTACCTTTGTGTGAGGAATTATCCATGCCATCATTTGTACCTGCCACAGCAATGTAAAAATCATTTGTTATTATCATTCATAATTGCCTTTTTAGTATAATTAATCACTTATAGAGCTTTCATTACAGTATTTTTATTTTATTGGTTGAAAGTAATTCACCAGTAGCCCACCTGGAGAAATAATTAAGAACAAAATGTAAAAGTGCACATTTTTGATATTATTTGCTTAACGAACAGATGCAGGTAATGTAGATTATTTACAGTATGTTTCTCTGGATGCTTCATTTTATAATGCAGGAAGTATTCATAAAGAAATCTTTTATGAAATATTATCTCTTTGTCACTAATAGATCCACCGGTTGAAAGAGAATACAATTTACAATGCATTTCCAGAAAGGAATAATACACAATGTTTGAAGATAAAAGCCAACTTTAAAGCTTTTACAGTGAACAGACAATTTAAAAGACTAGCCGGCTGGATGGGTTGTTGTTAGGGTGACTGACCAACCACCTACCTTGGTAGCAGACTGACTGATTAACAGGGTGACTGACTAAAGTCCATTCACAGATGGTTCCATACATACACGTCGACAAGCGGGGGGTGGACACACAAGGAAATACATTTTACTGCACACTTTGAAACTTTTTGAAATTTCAACTTTCGTCCCACTCCCGTTTCCAAGTGATGTTTTGGGTTCCACCACTAGGGCTGTGCAATGTGACAATATATACCATGTGACAACAGAAAAACGTTTATCATTTATTCTGCTGTGGTGCAAATTGGGAGGGGGGGCTGTGGAAGTCAGAACCAATAGCTTGCAATAGGACAAAACGTCTGTTGTTTTTAATTCTACAACTTCATCCTACACGCCGCAAATTCACCAGCAAATAGCCTGGTTCACAGGCCGTCCATCCCTGCGAGCTGAATGCTGCACTTGGTGTATTTTTGGGTATTTTCATTCTTTATATCCTTTCTTGTACATATTAATGAGTGTTCATTTTTTGCCTGGTCTGTGTGTGCTACTGGAGGATAGCTACTGAGGATAGCTTGCGATGGCTGCTGGAGAAACCAAAAGCACTATCCTCTTCCTGTTTTGGTTGGACAAAGGTTGACGCACTTCCTGTGTGACATAAACTGAGTCTTAACTTTCCCAGGACATCATACGCTGTAGCAGACAGTATTGCGCCAGTGACACCAATAATGTTAATGTTCTGTAGCTATTACACTGTGCCATCAGCATTTACATCATAATGATAAGTTCAAGCTAAAATGTTGCCTATTTCCACTTTGATAAAAATGGTATTAGGTATGAAAAAACGTATTAAGGATGTGTGTGTTTCTGCGGGAGTGTGCCTAAAGAGAAGGATTATTTACAGTGCACCTCTACAAACAAAAGTCCTTATTATTATCTAAAGAATAGCTACACATTACAGGAGTATTATTCATTAGACCTTAATGGTCTTTTCGTCTGTGCGGTTTCATTGTGTGTGTATGTCAGTTGTGTGATGTGTGTGTCAGTAATGGTGTTGTTTTCCTCATTTAGCTGGCTGGAGCTCCTCTGTCTTTAAATGATCCACTCAGCTCTCGCAGTTTAAATGTTAATTAAACAGTAGTTTCGCTGTCAACATCACACACATGCACACAGTTTCTCTCACACACACACACACACACACACACACACACACAGCCACACACACACACACACACACACAGCCCCTGCTGTTTAAATGGTAATTAAAGAGCCATTCCAGTATCAACATCTGGGCATACTTATAAAGAATGACATTAGATAACACACACACACAGATGCAAGCTGCTTGTAAGGATATTACACAAGCTCTGTGTCACACTTGTTCTCCACTTATCTTCCTGCACTAACACACAAACGAGCAGACACAGTAAAGCAGCACAGTGACATATACTTCATTTAGTCAAAGGGACGCAGCTGCCTAAATCTTGATTGAAAATTTGCGGTAAAGTCCGTACAGTCTGAGAAGTTCACAATAGCACACACACACACACACACACACACACACACACACACACACAGTAGATGTATGCATAAAGACACACTCAGAAACAAACACAAATGCACACATGGTTGAGGGTTGCTCCACTGGTGCTTATTAGAGAGGATTACCACACTGACATGTCTTCATTAATCACAGAATCAGACAGAAGGACACACACATACGCACACAGTGGAGGTGTGATTCAGGTGCCTGCCAGCCCTTGGGCCCCCTGTGGAAAGCTCAGCTTCCCCTTGTCTTTTTGTCGCTCCACCCCTTTCCTCTCCATCTATCCCTCCATTCATCTCTCTCTTCCCTCTATGTGATCTTCATCCCTGCTGCAACTCAATCACATCATCTTCCCATCTCTCACTTCATCTCTGTAGTTACATCTGTGCTGTGGACAATGTGTCTCTTATTGTTGTGGTAATGATATAAATATATGCTTACCAACGTTTTTTAGATACTTCACAGGCTCTCTGAAATATAATAATTCATATAAGGTTCTAACCAAAATTTCAAAAGTTGTTTTTGGTGAACAAAACGTGTAAATGTAACTTCTGTTCTGACTACAAAACTGTAAAACGTCTACTCAACTAAACTAGTCTACTTCCAAATGATAGACTGCTAATGGGGAGTATTAATGGATTAGACTAAAGAAGGGTCTTTGTTGATATGATATATGAAATATAACTACTTCAAGAAGTCCAAATCTGACATTCTGATATTGAAACGACTTGATTTTCATGTTGACTAAATTTACAGTAAAGATGCACAGTGAGCCTCTGACTGTACTGGGTTACAAGCAGCTTGGCTGCCACTCATTCCTCCTGTTATTTCATACCCTACCATTCTCTCCACCTCCAACTGTTGTCCTCAGCTCTTGCTGCCTTTCTCCGGTCACCTGAGCTCCACATGCCCACACACCTGCCCCTCTTTTCCTAATCAGCACCCTCAGTAATTATATTGCCACTTTCCCTCTGCTCTGCGTCTGATAAGCCTTTTTCAAAGAAAACATGTTGATGTGTCACAGTAGGAAATGCACAACGTGTAAATAAGACAGTTAATGTTGGCTGAATTACATTTTCCTGCTTAAGCTTCATGGTCTATGCATGTTTAATCACTGTCATAGTTTACTAGGACACTTAATAAGACAGAGCCATCATCAATGCTTTTGGTAACACCTGCACTTTTCCTGCTAAGTTAACCTGCATGGTAACCTTGTCTGTTGTGCCACTGCCTCAGCATCCAGCCCTCCTATATTCTGCCTGCCTTTTGTTATGACCATTTCCCTGCCTTTTTGGACCTTGTTACCAACCTGCCTATTCCTCTTGCTTTAACATTGTTTTTCCACTTTGGACACAGTTTTAACTCATCATACATGGTCCACTGCATGTCTTACTATGTCTTAAGTCTGAAATATTCTATATATAAACTGATCCTTTGGACAAAATCAAGAGTTCAGGCAAATGTTACTCTAGTTCTAAAAGAGATACTTTTGAGATACTGATTGTCAACTGGCTTTGTATCATTACAATGTGTGTAGTATATTCAAAAATTAAAGTATGTTTCACCTGCACTGAGAGCTCCCCGGATCATCCAGCAGACTTTTGCTGTCTCCCTGTTGCTCACTTGAATAACTGACTTAACACAAACAGTAATACTTTTATTGCCATGTCAGCCATTTCATCAAAAAACAAAGGCAAAGCAGGAAACACGTTGAGCTCTGAGAGCTCACGGGGCAAGTGAAAGTTTAACTTTGGTCATTTGCATATACTACCCACCCTGATATGGCACAAAGCTGGTTAAAAATCAGCTAAGTGTCACTTTAAGGAAATATGTTATTGATATGTGTGTGTGCTAATGTGTGTATATGTGCTGTGAACTGCATGTGCAGCATATACAATGTGTTATCATGCTTGTGTGTCTGTCTGTCTCCCCGCCTGTATATTTTTCTGCTGGGTGTCCAGGGAACAATAAAGATAAAGCAGATGCCAGCAGATGCCCTGTTTAAAGATTATCAGCCGCTCTCTCTGTACTGTTAACACTCACCAGGGACAGAACAACATTTAACACAACCCATTTACACCACACAACACATGGCAACGTGGCACTGAAAGACAAAGTAAAGCAAAAAGGGGGGGAGATAGGAGGAGGGTAAAAATGGAGGATGGTACAGTAAATAGATGAGAGGATGCAAAAATAACATATGAGTGATTAATGAGATTTTAGGATGGGACATTAGAGAAACAGGAAGACTCAGCTCATTTTGAGGGAAAAGACAAAATGTTTAAAAAAAAAATGCTGAAAGGCACTCCAAATTATTTGGGAGAACTCTCAGGGTATTCCTTTATGTGCATGACTGATAAACTCAGCATTTCACATAAAATAAACATCACAGGAAATTGCAAATTAGCCGATATCACAGTAACCTTTAGTCCCCAAGTCCAGCTTGTATGCACTGTAACCACTCACATGTATGAACACACATGCACTCATTCACAGACACATTTTATTTCTTTCAGCCCAACCCATCATGTTCACAAAAGATCAAAGTGTGTCTTTCTCCTCTGCTCTTTCTGTCTCTTTCTGTCTATGCCAGCTCCCTCAGAGAGCATAATTACCAGCACAGAACGATAACACCATTTCCAGTCAGAATGAGACAATTCCCAGCGTAAGACTCATTTCATGCTTTGACAATTCCTCCAGGAATCATGGCACACAAAGAAGCAAAGACCACTTCAGGATTTGTTATATTCCTACTACTGTGTGAAAAAGAGTTTAGGACCCTTCTGTTCACTTCTTCTCCTTTCTTCTTCTCTTTTCATTTCCTTTCCTCTTTTCCTATCGCTGCCCTGACCTCCCTTTGTTCCAGCCAACTTCCCATCCATCTGTCCATCCAACCATTTATTTTCTTCTTCCTCTCTTCCAACATATTTGTCCTCATTTCCTTAAATCCCTCTTTCCATCAGCCCCTGTGTCTGTCCGCCACTTTGCAGGCCATAAATCCCTAAAACAGTTTTATCTGAGCGCTGTCCTCTCTGTTGTCTTCTTCCTCCATCTATGCGTCTGTGCATCCATCATCTGTTTGTCCTCCTGTCCTTCCATCTTCCTCCCTCGTTCTTAATCCTTTCATTTTTTATTTTGCTCCTCCATTGATCCATCCTTCTATCCATCCATCTGTCCATCTCCTGGTTTACAGGTCATAAATCTACAGAGCTGTTTTACCAGAGCACCGTCCTTGCTGTCCCTACTCAGGCCTCACCACATCTGTGGGTTTGTATGCATGAACCTGTGCACTGTACTAGTGTATACATACATTTATTGTGTGTCTCCCATTGAGGGGCCATGCTGTTGGGGTATTCCATTCCCCCCTAGTGCGTAGGACTTTATTTTGGGAATATTTCTATAAATCATTTTGTCATTTACACATGCAGCGGCATTCTGGACACCACTGATTTGGAGTGAGGAGGCGTTTTATAAATAAACGTATAAGTAGTGGACCTGAGATACACACACACACGCAGTGTAAACACATAAATGTGCAGCCACATAAACACATACCACACACACACTCCCTCTATACTGTGACACGGCCATAACTCACCCCACGCTACCGGGTACTGTGAAATATGACAGCCCCACAGTGCTGAAGTGAGGAGTGTGTGTGTGAGTGTGTGTGTGTGTGAGAGATAGAGAGAGAGAGAGAGAGAGAGACAAAGAGTGTGTGTGTTTACGGCATGCAATGACAAGAGTCCACCCCAATGTCCTTGTCCGTCTCTCAGTAAACTTTTCATTGGGTCAGACATTAGCATAGGCGGCTAACTATAACCCACATGATGGATGGAGCCACAACTCTATCTGTGATGTGACCCATGCACAGAGCCTCAATGGATAGAAAGGGCACTTCCTGGTGGATCATGCTAATGCCTCTGGTGCGGCTGGGATGGTCGCTGTAGAATTTCAATAATGTTGTCACCGAATCCATCTGTGGAGAATGCACAATATTGCTGTCATCTCAAAAGAAATATTGATAAAGTAAATAAATGAGTATAACTGACACGGAGATAGACAATAGAATCCTTAAATCAACCTTTAAGAAGTCATTTTATAAAATCAAAACTAAAAACTGGCATTATTTTTGAAGGATCTGGTGAAAGCGATGCCAGTCTAAAGCTATCTACAGTTCTTTGAAATAGCCTCTTTGGTCCTTTACATTGTGAGGCAGATATGGAGTGGAAAAAATCAAAGTTTCCATGTTCCCTGCAAAAAAGTTTGAATGATGCAATCATTCCATCATTTGCTGTGTCTGCTTTGTTTTTGTTTCATTGTTCTCTGAGCTTTAAGACCTTTAAGTTTACAGTGATGCACACGTGTCCCTCAATATCACTCATCTGATCAAACAAGTTACAACTCTTTTCATTTGCTTACCAATTTTTCTGAACTTAGTAGCGAATTTTAAATGTTTCCAGAAACATAACTGGACGGGGCTTAAACAAGTTTATGTAATCACACAATATGGAAAAATCCTTACTTTTACTCTTGCTGATAAAACCTTAAAGGCAAAGTAAATATCAAAGGCAAACATATGTGCATTGCAATGATGACACTTATAACATGAATTGTATCATTTGGCACATGAATGCACCAAATGCACACAGCTACGGAAAGAGTGGAGCAGCCTCCATTTCTGTTTGCTCATTTTTTTTCATATTTTTTTCTTTTTTCTTTTTAACCCTGCTGACCCCCGTCTGACCCCGTGAACCTTAATGCATTCATGATGACAACCGCAGTTTTATGCATTTATGCATCTTCTTACAGAGTGTGCCCATGACCACGCTTACTTTGGCGATGTTGCGTGTGGGGTCAGTGTGTGTTTTGTTCTGGCTTTAGGCTGGTTAAACAGCGTCTGAGCAGCTGATATCAGAGCGGTGCTTTCAGAGGGAATTTTAGGGGAGCAGAGAGCACCTACCTTTGCCTGAAATGACAAGAAGGTCTGCAGGCAATAGAGAGAGAGAGAGAATCAGACTGAGAGGAAGAGAACGGGAGAGCCTGCAGTATGCTTCCTCTAATTAGGGTTTCATCCTTACAGATACGGAGGACAATCACGCCTGTGGCAATTACCACACAAACATACACACACACTGGCATGAACACATAAACACATATACAGAGATGCTAAAGTATTATTTCTGGTAATATCCGAATCAGACAAAGTCTCTGTGATTCAGTATGTATTAGTATAATTGCTGTAAAATGTTTACCAACTCTACATTCAAATTTCTTGATCTAAACCACTAACACCCACAACTGAGGTCACCGAGGTCCAGACCTCGGCATTTTTCCTGTGGTGTATGATTGCCTAAAAATAACTTTAATTTGGTGCTGCAAGGATATTATATAACACAATGATCACCAACTTTCTCTTGTAATCACCAGCAATGTGTGTGTGTGTGTGTGTGTGTGTGTGTGGGTGGAATGGATGATGTCATTACTACAAAATCTTTACTTAATATGGTGGTTCTTTTATTGTGTTGACAAACCAGGTAACTAGAGTTTTACTAGTAGATTGCTTGTAGTTCAACAGCATTTTCTAGTGCTCCTGTTTATTTTTCTAGCCTGTTGATTTATTGTCTTTGGCTTATAACTGGGACCCAAGTATTTCATTTCATGCCATCTCATGTGGAAATGTGTGACAATGACAATATTCCTTGAATCCTTGGACTCTGACGAACAGCTCCTGTGCAGTTGCGTTGTGTTAAACAGTGGCCCTCCATTGTGATACCGACTGCTTAGTTTCACTTGAGTGTATTACAGTTTATTCCATCCACCCAATGTCATGCAAAAGTTGAAATGCTTTTCTCTCAATACAGTTTGTGCAAATGGTTGAAAATGTCAAAATGAGGAATTGTTATTGTTATTGTTATGTATATATTTGTACTATACTGGCTGCAGTTTATATGATTTTCAAATAGTATATCAGCTGACCCTGCGTTTACATTCTTTACTGAAACAGACGAAAATTAATTGAGTCTATGAATCAAAGCTCAACTTTGGGACAGGAAGAGATGCAGGACGGGATGGGGACACTGAGAGAAAAGGAAAAAGAGGTTGATGGATAGAGAGAGGAAGAACAGGTGCTGCCCACTGTGCCCAGGACAGGATTAGTATGTCCCTGTGTCATTAAACACAAACACAGCAGTCTATAGGCTCGGCATCATTACAGTGTAATTATATACTCCTGTACGTATCTCAAATCAAAAACCAAATAAAAATGAAATGATGACGATGTATATAATTTTACGAAATCATTTTCAACACACTTTGGCAGGAGAGAAAAGTGAGGGGTTACAGAGAGAGGGACAGGCCGTGAATACAAAGGGAGAGACAGAACAGAGACTGGAACGGAGAGAGAAATGAACAGAAAAAATGTAATGTTGAAGGCAGAGAGACAAAAGGGTACGTGAGCGAGCGAGCAGGTTATGAAAATCAGATAGACAGAAAAGGAGATTGTAGTGTGGATCATTCATTGCAACATTTCACCTCGTGTGTCATGTATTACTGCTTGACAGATTCATGCTATTGCCCACTGACATGAGGGAAACAGACTGCCCCTACCAAGTTGGGCTTTGGCATTTCTAGAACCCTGCACACAGCCATGATCTAAACTAATTAATGTTCTAAACTATGATCTAAACTAGTTAATGTTCTTCTTAATAGAGTGACATTTGTGTCATGTTGTCAGTGGTTCTGATCATTTTCAAGTCCTCAACTCTCAAACCTGAAAGACACTTCTTTACATCTCTCACTTTGCACCTGCCCATTGCTGCATATCTCCAACCATTCAATCATCCTCCCTGCCACCTGCTGACTCCATCCTCCTCTGTATGGTCATAGCCAACCACCGTCAGTCGTGTTGTTAAAGGATTAGTGACAGCCCAATCGGATGGCCTCCTTCAGCTTCTATCCCCTCAACTCACCAGGGAACAAATAAGACACAAAGACACACAAACCCACATCATTGGGGAAACCACATAACAGCAGAAGTCCAAAACATTCTCAATGGGAGTGAAGGACACGCTGAGGGCTTAGCGCCACGACAGGATGGAGGCCTGGTGTGTACGTGTATGTCTGTGGTGTTTGCGTGTGCATCTGTGTGTATCTCCTGTACATTTGCCTTTTCAGTATCAGTGCAAATAATAATATGTATTCATGTGTATGTGTGTGTGTGTGTGTTTATTTCATATATCCTAATGTGCGAGCCAGGTATAGGAGAGAGATGATGGAGGTACAGATGATGGGGAGATGAAAAACGGATGATGACAACAGTCATTTGAAATGAAATTGATGTCATGTCTTTTCTCTGTAAGGAGGTTCCGATAATAAACACCCCCGCTGTGCATATGTCTCAGTGTGCAAGAGTGATGTGTTTGTGCGTGTCAGAGAGAGAGAGTAGGTGCGTATATGTTACATGGTGTACTAACATAATGCAGCAATTTAACGTCCCACTTCACTGCTGTCATACACAATCATGCAGGCTACAGTAGGTGCAGTATAAGAGAGTGTGTGTGTGTGTGTATCTACGTACAGACCGGAAGACACGTCATTTACATACAGCACACTTGTTAATTAGCACATGCTGCTAACATGTACATATAGAGCCATATACTATGGCAGTATGACGATTTAGAAAAAATTGATATACAGTACGCAAGAACGTGCTCAAAAAATAAAATGTACATTCATGCACACAATAACATGATGACAGAGTACATAATTATCCAGTTATCAATGAGGCCGTGCTTCTGCCCTTCTCTGGACCACTGGAGTGTGTCATTACGTTTCCTCACAACCCCATCCGTCACATGGGCTCTCTCTCTCTCTCTCTCACACACACACACACACACACACACACACACTTGAAAAGGAAAATATCATAGCCCATTACTGTTAAAAAGTCCAAAATGACTCTGGACACAAAAGATTATGATAAGTCTAATCATGCCTCTTTATGATGCTGGTAATGCTGCACAAGGGGTCAGCAGCCATAACAAGCCTGAGTTGGCTACTTGGCAGGTACCAAACATATCCCACATATGGGTTTCATTGACATGAAACTTTTTTAGTATGTCGTTTGCAACTTCAGGAAAGTGCCTAAATTATGTACCAAGTATTTGTCCATTTGTGTGATCTTTGAACTATGGTGACCAATTGATTGATTGACCCAGATGAAATTTAAAGGTTGAGGTAAAAGAGACAATTTATGTCTAACTCAAAAAGTAGCTGTTCCATACTGGCTTAAACAGTGGTCAGTGTCCGCCGTGTCCCCTGAACCCCCATGTCACACACCATGTATCCATGAGGCCACCCCTCCTACAGCTGCTGCTCTCTCACTCCTCTCTTGCATTTTTTAGATATGCTGAAGAGGGTTCTACCAGAATTTGAGGGTGTACTAACACTTCAACAGAGGTCCTGAAGTCCTTTAATTCCTGATAACGGACTGACTAATACGCGGATTAATCATTACCATCCCATTAGGTTCTTATGCAATGGAAACGTAGTTCACTCCTCCTGTAGATAGGACGGATCATAGGTACGAAGTGGCAGCGGGAGATATTTCTACCCCACTCAGCTCATAGATCGCTTTGGTTCAGAAAGCTAACATTATGCTGGCAAGATTCAACGTAAAAAACGCTATGTACAGTTGACAAATAGTAAATATAATGTCACAGTATGCTTAACAACAAGACTAGCTAGCAAACCATGTCACTGCGAGCTGAATGTGAGATGATCGCTTGTGCTGACTTCACCCTGCAGGACTGGTGCCCTGATTTTACACAGCCACAGTTTTTCAGGATTGCAGACGAAAGCTCCAGATCACAGGCTCTCCCCCGTGAATCATTGATGTAAACAGTTCACAGACGTGATCAGAGTGATCATGTGATCCAAAGTCTCAGTGAGTTCAGAGGGGATCAGTCTACTTCCTGCAGCTTATGTGTCTCCCCCTGTGTGGTGTTCAGACACTGAAAGACCAGCGTTACAATCCCTGTTGGAAATAAGCTAGCTTGGTAAGGTGCTGCAACAAATTGTAAACAGAGGCTCTGACTGCGTCCCTGTTGGTATGGTTGCTCAGCCAAACAGTGAAATACTTAGTCAGTGTCCATCATCACTTTTTAACAACCGCCCAGCAGCCAATCAGAATCGAGTATTCACCCAGACCGTGGTGTAATCAAAATGAATACATCATGCATTTTTCAAAACATGTGTGAACATATCAGTGGTAACTCAGCGTTGTTAAGTGTGTGGATGTTGGATGATCATATCTAAACTGCTCACATGTGTATGCTGTGTGTTTGTGTGTGTGTGTGTGTGTGTGTGAGAGAGAGAGAGAGAGAGAGAGAGAGAGAGAGAGAGAGAGAGAGAGAGAGGGAGTGACAATTAATATCTCAGTTGCACTCACTCATAAATTGCCACGGTAACCCTGCACCAGTCTTGTGGTTAAATCCTGACAGTCTGGTCTATTCTGGGACCGTGAACCTGCAGCCTCCTCTTGCTCCCCCTTTAGCTCTCACCTCTCTCTATTTATCTCTTTTATGTCTTTCCATCTCTCGCTTTCTCTCTCTCCCTCACTGGCTGTCCGTCCTCTGTCTCCTGTTCAGGGCCTGTCTCTCACTGTCAGAAGATGAGGTGAGTATCTGTTGTCTTCTAAGTTGTGTATGTGTGTGTGTATGTAAGTGCGCACACGCGTCTGTGGTCCATCCGGTAGTTTGGTGTAGATTTCAGCCTTCAGTGACCCAGCGTGGCTAAAGGAGGCTTAGGTTGCTTTGATGGACAGAGGGACACAGAGACAGAGAGAGAAAGAGAGAGAAACAGCAGTCAGGCAACAGAGAAGAAGAGAGGCTTTTATCCAGGCACATAACTTACTTCCAAATCAAGTGCATTTCAATGGCATTTGGATTCCACGTTCACTTATACATTGTAGCACCAAAATATCCAGAACCAACACCGGCCACAAGGGCTATTTTAATGTGTCTGGGCAGCATGTCCCATTACACTCTTCTCTGGTAAGTGTGGTGATTCAGCTTTGGCAGGATGTGGATTTGACCACTGGAAGCGATGAGCCGACTCTGTCAAATGGACAGTTTTTAATAATTAATTTTTAACTCCTACTGGCCAACTTTTAACTTCTCAACTCTTAACACTTACTCTTGTTATTGCACAGTATTTCTACTTTTTTTACTACATGTACTGTGCTGTCACTTTATCTGTTATTCCTATATGTACTGTATTTTATATCTTTGTGAGCCATGCACCACTGTCACATACACTTGTGTTACTGTTTGCTTTAAAGGTTGAATCTTGAATGGTTTTTGTAAAGTAAAGTCTGAGTAAAAATCCTTCACTCCTTCAATTTACACTAATTGTTTTCTATGTGTGATTCATTGGGAGATTCACGAAGTTTGTGCAATAAAAGTCATGTGAATCTGGATCAGACACTTGCTGAACTCTAGTTCACTAACGTGTATGTTTGTGTGTGCGTGAACAAGGTTCTACATCCTTACAAATATGCATGACTTGTGCCTCAGCACCAATAACCTCAATGGCAATCAGAGTCTCTAAAATCTAATACCATCAGACAGGCTAAAGCACTCTGGCATTCCCCTTATACACTCACACACACACACACACACACACACACACACACACACACACTTTAACATTGGCCCCCAGCATCAAGCCACTATACTTCACGCTCATGGTCTTACAATCCTGTGTCTATATTGTTTTATCACTGCTATTCAATAAACCTCAGACTCCTGCACACACACTCACACAGGCTTATACACAAACACACACATATACACAAACACAGTATGTCTGACACCCCCTTTGGCGAGACACAGATGCCCTGCTCTGCTCTTTTCTCTCTTATCCTCCCTCTTGCCATGTTTGGTGGCTGCTTTACACGCAGTGACAGGCACAAATGTATCTTTATATATTGTAATGTATCGCTGACGTGCTTCAGTGAGCAGTAGATGCTGTTTCTGAGGTGCATCACACACCATGACAGTGTTTCAGCATTTTTGTGGTCCAACTTAGAGTTTTTATGCATCCACTTGTTAACCTAAACTCATCACAGGTTGAAAGTATCAGTTTTATTTAAAAGCATCTAAATTTCATACAATTATTTGTATATAACGTGTTGCCATGGAGTCATATTAGACTGCATCAGATGTCTACTTTGCAGGTAATGTGAATATGTATTTGGATTCAGATATCTGCTCTTTTTATTGCTATAATCTGCAAGCACCTAAATATGTGTGACATATCACTGTTATTTGCTCTAGTTTTACTGTGTTTTATGTGGGCTTCACCAATAAGTAAGAAATATACAAGTCCTCTCTGAAGATTGCTGAGAATAAGAGGTGGAGACAAAGAGAGAAAGTGCGCTGCAGAGAACATGATATAGAAAAAAACAAGATTGTCTGCTATTATGTGATGTGACAGTAGCCTTACAGATGTATATCGGCCTACGACCTGTAGGGCCCGCAGACAGAGATTCATAGATCCAGGCCAGAGAGGCAGGCCAGCCAGCGGCCTCATCCCATGACGGAGCCTTCCTCACTGGGTTGACTGGCTGCCTGGTCTGGCCCCGAGACCCACCAGCCCTCACCTCTCTCTCTGCCACATATGGGCTTAGAGGCGTGCACACACACACACACACACACACACACACACACACACACACACAGGGTAGGAGCCTAGTGGTGACCTGGCAGTGGAATCAGAGGGTGAGAACAGAATCTACCCAAACTGAACTGACCTCTAATTAGTGCTCTTGGCAAAGTGGCCTATCCCAAACACACTCACACAAAGACCCACACGCATGAACACACACATACACAAACACACACACACAGGCTCGAGGGTGTAATATTGTGTGTGTGTGTGTGTGTGTGTGATGTGCACACAAATTGGCTGTGTGAACAGCCTGTGCATTGCAGACCTTTTCTTTAAACATTACTGAAACATAGAAAATAATAATACCAAAATAAATGAAACAATGATGAGTTACAGTGCTTTGACTACTCTAATTTGATTGTAGCTTCTACATTTTAAAACAATTATTAGCTTGTTTTATTTCTGTAGCTTTGATGTCTTAATGCATACTTCCTGATTCAAACTGCACCATTCCTTTTCCTTTTTCTGCCGATTGATCAGACTCACCACCTCATGCTGAATGTTCCCTTGCTTAGCACTGTCAAATGCTAAGCAACCTAACACCCCTCCTACCCCTCCTCAGAACATCTCTCTCTATACATTTTTTAACTTCAGACTGTATTCATTTGCTTTGACCCACAGTGTCACTGCTCTACTTACACAGAACCTCCTTTCTCCTCTGCTCTCCTCCTTTCTCCCTCAATTTTCTTCTTGTTTTAGAGACACTATCTAATCTCTCCCAGGGACAGGACCTGTCTACGCCGCTGAGGTCCTGGCCATGTTGTATATTCATTGAAAAAACAAAGCTTAAAAAAAGAAGCAGTGTTTAGGGTGAAAACTTCAGATTGTTTATTGATTTTTATTTGTTTTGTTGAATAAGTCTGTCTGACCATGATGTCCCAGTGGGGGCTTTGCTTGGGGCATTACATTAGAGCACACACATGCAGAGACAGATACACAAGAACATGTGCTTGGACGCCCGTAAGAGCGAGCGCATGTATATACAGACACACACATACTGTGGTTTAAGAGATTTACCAGACACACTCAGTTACATTACAAAATGTCTAGCTTTTTTTTTTTTTCATTAGGTCCTGATGTAATCCATTTTGAATTCAGGCTGCAACATAACAAAATGTGAAAAAAATCAAGAGGCCTGAATGCACCCTGAATGGGCCTCATTCACATATGTCTCTTAAATAAAAATGGGGGCAGCAGTGATCTCAAGGTTAGAGGTGGGAGCTTGGGACAATGTTTTTTTATCCTTGGACCAGCAGGAAAAATCTGGGCGTGTAAGTAAAGCACTAGTCACCACCACTGATGTGCCTTTTAGCAAGACGTTTAACCCCCAACTGCTCTATTGTGGCCAACAGATCAAACTGTGGTTGCACTGTTCAGCTTTGAGGTGTACATCATATTTGTGATGTTGGGAAACACGTGGTGAATCATCTTTCATCTGCATGTTTTATTATAAAAACGTAAAAAAAAAAATGTGATGAAGAAATTGTTAATACTCACAATTATTCTCACAATTCAACTGTGAGATTTTAACAGCTGTCCTGTATCCAGCGACGGAAACGAGACGGAAACAAAATGATGGAGTGTAATTAGAAAATCAAATAAAATGCTCAGAGGAGGGAATAATAGAATGTGAACATTTGGATTTCCTTCAAGTCATTCATCTGCATCTCATAACAGGCTGAGTGTGCTGGCCGGCTAATGACGGCGACAGATGCTTAATGCCTTCTTCACAATACTGACGCCATAAAACACAAGGCAAACAGGCGTCACCCTAAAGCGCTGTCTGTCAAGTCATCACCTTAACTACACTGGCAACAGCACAATGAGCGGAGGGCGGGAGGGAACGGTGCTGAATGTGTGTGAAAGTGAGAGAGAGAGAGGGGGGGGGGACAACCTGGATGGATAAAGAGAGAAAGATTAATTGACACTCAGAGAATGAGAAAGACAGACCGAAAGTGTGTATATGTGAGGTAGACAGAGAGAGAGCGCTGGCAGATGAATGAGCAGCCTCTTAGGTAAATGGCAGGGAGTGTTGCTGTCTATCTGTCATCCTGATGAAAGGTACCACCAATACACAGCATTGGAGCTGACACACACACAAACACAAGGTGATACCATTTTGATTCCACACAAAATATGTATCAGATGTATGTATCTGCTGTTTTACACCTTGTTATGTGTTGTAAATGTTCCTCATCACAGATTGTCTTTGCGAAACACCCAGCCCTTTAAATTTGCCAGCTGTTACACGCGCTGCACCAAACTTTCACCGTGAGCATCCTCATGTCGAATAGCAATCCACCAAAATGATCATGACATGCAGCATCAGCAGAACTTAAACTGGAGGTGGAGGATACATTTAAAACCTGATTTAAAAACTTGATTTTAAAAAAGTGAGAGTCATTCTAATAATTCTTGTGCAAAATTAATCAAGTTTGGTAATTCACCTGGACGGAGTGATGTCATGGTGTCTTTGAACGGGAACGCTTTCTACTCCATGAATACAACAAGTCCCAAGACACAATAATACAGCATCCAAATATTAATATCTACGCAATCAATAGACATTTTTTGGAAAACATTGAAATTCCAGCTCCTGGTTTTAGTATAAAGGAAAAAAAAAGTAATTACATCATTAACAATTTTTTGTCATCACCATCTGTGGCAAACATTGTGAAGCACATAGCTGATGTTAATCTAGTTGATGTTATACATTGTCCATCAAAAAGCACTGTTTATTTTTCAAATTTAAAATGCCCCACTCTTTATCGAGGTCACAATTCTTCGAGATCCAAAAATGTTCATGTGATCTGGTTTTTTCTTTAAGAGAGTCTATAGCCTCGTCAGCTGCTCTTTGAGGCTGTACTGGAGTGCAGCCGTGCTTTGAGCAAAATGCTAACGTCATTATGCTAACACGCTTACAATGACAAGGCTGACATGTTGATGTTTATCCTGTTTACCATCTTGCTGCTGTGTCAGTGGGAATGTCACATTAAACCAAAGTACTGAAGTTATCACTTGATGATGCCTCCCCTGGGGACGAGAAAATGTCTGTACCAAATTCAATGGCAATCCGTCCAATAACAGCTATTGGACTGACTGCCACTGAATTTGGTACAATAAAAGAAAATACTTTGGTGGTGGGCTGACTGACCAACAGACAGACGTTGCCATAAATAAAAGAAATTAATCAGCCGATCGTCAGTAATTTTAAAACTCTACAGTCGACAACCTATGATTACTGAACAATGCAAGGATGTTAGATTTCTGTCAGTGTCATAAGGGAGCAGATTGGAGGAGGAACTTCAACATAGCATCTGTACAGACTAATGTGAAGAAGTGGCTGTCTAATGACACCTGACATATCAAAACAAAAAACTCAGCTTTCTGACTTTTCTTTTCCTCTCCCCCATTGGTGTAATTCTGTATTTTGACAGTTGAGTAAAGTTTCCTTATTGTGAATATATGTGAATGAAGTGGACACGGCCTTAAGTGAAATGTGTATTTATATTTGTGCTTGTGTTCTGCAGGCACTGTACTGGACCGTTGGGGTGGGGAGGGAGCTTACAAGTCGATCTGCGCTCCAACCTTCACCTGTGGTCAAGAGCTTTGCGTAATGACCAAAACAACGGGATTGCGGGTACAAGCGGCTGAAATGAGTTTCCTCTCCAGGGTGTGCGAGCTCATCCTCAGAGATAGGGTGAAGGGCTCGGACATCAGGAGGGAGCTCGGAGTAGAGCCGCTGCTCCTTCTTCACGTTGAAAGGAGCAAGTTGAGGTGGTTCAGGCATCAGGTCAGGATGCGTCCCGGCTGCCTCACCTCGGGGGTCTTCAGGCACATCCAACTGGGAGGAGACCTAAACCTGGAGAGAGCTTATATCTCATCTGGAAAAGCATTGCTTTGGAGGACATCTGGAGTGCCCTGCTTAGCCTGTTGCCACTGTGACAGATGGATGGATTTTTAATAAATATTGGTTAAGGAATAAATGCTGCCATGATCTGTCCATCTCAAAATGGCTGTTAACCTCCAGTTATTTGCAACTGAGTTAAAGTTATAATCCTTAAGATTTTCATAAAAAGCAAACCCTGTTTTTGATACTATTTATACTCAGTATTTGGAAGAAGTCAAACTAAACCACTAAAAAAAGTGGCCAGCTTTTGATCTCACTAGATCTGGACCAACGTTTCCCCAAGCACAAAGTTCATCATAGAATGACACATACTGTATCTTAGGCTGATGTTCTATTGACATCAACATTTTCACCTATTTCCCTTTGGTCTTTCCTCTTTATCTTGTGTAAAATCAGAGAGGATCACTTTGGGCCTTCAATATAGTCAGTGAAGGCCCTACGATAAAACTGAAAGAATTTTTGTTTTATTTATTTATTTGTTTTTTTAAAATTTATCTATTTATTCATTCATTCGTTCATTTATAGTTTATTTGTTTGGTTCCATTGAACAAACAAATAAACTATAAATAGTTAAAATAAACTCTTATTCTGGCGAGTGTGGGCATGAATTTGATATTGACAGCTGTCTTAGCCAATCATATTTTGTGGAGTTGTGGGTGGGATCATTTCCCGACATCTGCCGGACTTTTGCAATAATGAGCCAAGAATCACATCGAACTAGAGGATGAGTGAGCTAGTGAGCAAGTGAGCAAGTGACCAAGTGAGCTAGTGAGCAAGTGAGCTAGTGAGCTAGTGAGCAAGTGAGCTAGTGAGCTAGTGAGCAAGTGAGCTAGTGAGCTAGCCAGCTAGCCAAACTGTCAGTGAAGAGAAAAAAGAGGACTAGGGACAACATGGAAGATTTAGCGCGCAGGAAATGGTGGAAGTCACCGAAGAAGACGTTGTGGCTGAATTTAGTGAAACGCCATTTTGAAATTTGTGTTTTCAGGAAAAACCTGAAAAAGTTATCTACGAGGTTTGAAGCTAACAGTTACAGTAGCTAAAGCCGTGGCTAACAGGTACCGACCGTCTGTGCTGCTGGGACTGTTAAGCTGCTCTTCATCACTAAAGGAGCTGAAGTCTAAGGACAAACTGCCTGAAGGCTCGCTGGATAGACTAGTTTCTAAGTCAGCTTCATTTGGTGAGTAACTTTAGCATACTGTAATGTTTTATATGAAAGACAGACTTCCTGTAGACAGACAGTAGGATCAATAAAACACTATTTAAAATGATGCAAGGAGCTCCAATCAATCAATCAATCAATCAATCAATCAGTCAATCAATCAATCAATCAGTCAGTCTTTATTTATATAACCCCAGCTATAACAGCAGAGTTATGCAGAGCCAAACAGTTAAAATACACATGATCTTTTGACTGTGTGTGAGAGATCTGTGTGTCATCTTCACATTACTCTGAGCCTTTTGTCCAGTTTTACAGGAGAGTGTCATCAGCAGTGAAACCATTTCTCTCTCACCAGGGAGCGCCTGGCCCGCTGATATTTAACATGCTAACAAGCCTCTTAATTCCTTTTCCCTTTCTTCCTCTTTTGTGTCGCCTATAAAAGCAAAATATTTGGATTGTAGTTTTATGACAAATTACTGTCATCATGATTAAATTGCCTTTGGCCCTCAGGTGTGGTTCTCACTTCAGTTTTAGGGCAGCCTTAATATTGTGTTGTATGTAATGCAGCTGTCATGGCAACTAAACAAATGGATTTGTGAGGTAGCTTTTGACTGGAAAGTATACAAAGACGCTTTTGCAAATCTATACACACCATGTTGATATTTTTTGTGTGTTTTAGAGACATTAGAGACAGAATTATAACATGGAGCCGGCAGTTCTTTTCAGAAGCCACTTTGCTTGATTGATGTGCTACTACCTAGTAACTCCCAGCTTCCATTCCTTTGCTGACTGAGACACTACAACAACACTAGCCATGGCAGATGAAGTTATAGGACTATACTTCTTTGTGTGGGGGCTGCTCAATTCTCCCTCTCCTTTAGACTTTTTGTGGACATTAAACGTGTGTTCGTATGAGAAGGCACAGATCTATCAGTTCAATCTGTCATCCCTCAGCAATCAACCTGAAAGTTCACTGGTCCAGCTAGGATTTCCTCCCAACTACCACTCCATCACTGTAGAGCTGTCTGATGAATGTAATATAAAGTACAATATTTCCCTTTGAAACTGAGTAGAAAACAAGTGTAAAGCACCACATAATGGAAATACTCAAGACAAGATCATATCAGCTGAACTCTGACCTCTCCTCACTTGTTACTTCTCAGTTTTAGAGTTCACATAAAATGTTACTGATTACATTAATTCAGTTGTTAATGTTGTTTCCTGGCCATCTTGTAGCCAGAGTGCAGCCTCTAAACACCAAGAGGGGCTCCTCTGACTGAGCTTCAGTGCTGGTTTGAGACTTAAGACTGAGGTCAGGGATCCACTATGGTTATCCCTGGTTATGACACAAGTTAGCTTTGGAAAAAATGCAATGATGATGATTGTAAAAAGCAAACATTTTTTAATTGCCTGTTAATTAAGCTAAAACGTGACACTGCTAGTTTACAAGAACTAGTTGATTTCTGGTGTTCAGTGTTCTGGATTACTTTGTGACATGCAATCCGAAGAAATTGCTGGCTGGATTACAGTTGCAGTGGAAAAATCAAGTGTATTGGCAAATTTTACAAACTTTCAGCTCAAACAAGAACAGCTGAAGTAGCTCAACACAGCTAATAGACACCAGGTTCTGACAGTGTTCCTGAAGAATCTCCCTCATGGGTAACAGCCTCCTGCTCTCTAATGTTCTTGGGTTTGTGTGCTGCAGCCACCTTCTTCAAATCCCACCAGGGTTGGCCACTCTAGTATCTTCCAGGACTTTTTCTGGAGCCAAGCCTTGGTAGGCTTTGAGGTACGCTTGAGGTCATTGTCCTGTTGGAAGGTTCAGTGATGCCCAAGCTTCAGCTTCCTCACAGACAGCATGAGGTTTCCTCCAAGGATTTCTAGATACTTGATTGAATCCATGTTGCCCTCCAAACGCTGCAGGTTTCCAGTGCCAGAAGAAGCAAAGCAGCCCCAGAGCATCACCGAGCCACCACCATGCTTCACTGTAGGCAGGGTGTTCTCTTCAGCGTCTGCCTCATTCTTCCTCCTCCAGACATACCGCTGATCCATAGACCTGAAAAGTTCCACTTTTGTGTCATCGCTCCACATAACAGAATCCCAAAACGTCTGTGGCTTATTTATATGGCTTCCAGCATATTGGAGCTGACTTGTCTTGTGCTTTTGGGTCAGTAGTGGTGCACGTCTTGGAGTTCTGGCATGGAGGCCTTCAGCATTTAGTCTTCACCTTACTGTAGAAAGTGAGACCTCAGTGCCTGCTGCCAACAAGGTGCTGCTGCAGGTCTTTTTCAGTCACTTGAGGATTTTTGATGGCAGCTGTGGATAGTTTCCTCTTTCTGCCACGTCCTGGTAGTGCAGCCAGTGTTCCTTTAGCTTTGAAATTTTGAACTATGCTTCCAACAGAATCTCTAGGAACATTCAGTGCCTTTGCTATCTTTTTGTATCCCTTTCCATGTTTGTGCAGGGCAGTGATCTCCTCTCTACTGTGGGGATGAATAATTTTGAGACCTCATTAGCCATTAAAAGTGAAATTTGGAGAAAATTTGGACATTTTGCCAATGCATCTAATTTGCAATGGGGGTTGAATAATTGCACGTGTGTTGGGAAAGCTTATGATGACTTGGTGATGACTGATGCCTATTTGGTAACAGTTTGTGTGTGTGTTGCAAGCATGTGCACCAGTTAGTGTCACAAGACCTCATTCCTAGGCACTACACAGAAAATAAGAGGAGTGGAGAATACAGGACTTCTTGAGATGCCTCCATCCAAGCCCCCCTAGGATGGTGGTATGTATGCTCATCAACTGCAGCGATGGTTGATACTTCTTTACGTTTGAATGTCTGCATGTGAGCATTTGAGTGAGACAGAGACCACGATGGGCTTGCGTAGCTGTGCATGATGGCGTGCTTATGTGTGTGTGAATGGCCTTGGTTTGTTTGCATGTGTGTCATGTTTGTGCTGCTCAGTTGGTGTGTGTGTGTCACACATCTGTTGCTGTGTGCAGTAATTTGCGTTCTCAGCTTGGCGCCCGAGTAATTATTCAGACGCTACCTTTGGCTCAGACATTAAAAGCCTTCATCTGGCGGACATGAAACAGCAGAGAACCCGATAAGAGTTCAAACACTGCCTGCCGTCCAAAGAGAAGCGGGAAAGGTGAAGAGATGCATGGCGGGATAGATGGGATTGTTTTTCTCTGGAGGTTTGCTTTCACATTGGTGTTATATCTTCTCTGCTCAAACCGCACCAGAAGATGTGTGATCATTGGATTCCAGAAAGGAGGAAAATTGAATTAATATTCTGAACCAGCTTTTGGAATAAATCATATATAACATACTGTGGTATTTTGTTTAGATACTTTAGAAGAGATGCTGGCGGAGAAAGACTGAGAAGGACAGAATGAGAAAGATATGTTATTCGTGGCAGGTTGCTTCACGGAACATTGTAAAATTTAATCCCCACTGTTATATTTGCATGCAGTCGAATGTGATTGTGTCACGTAATGTGCAAGCAAATCACATGTGGACAACAGTCCGCAATCTTATTTACTGTATTAAAAGGAGCATAGATTCTGACAGCCACATTATAAGCTTTTGTATTTCTCTGTACACTTCTCAGCCCTCCAGCTCTCCTGCTGGCCTGAGCTCTGAGCTGACATCACACCAGACATTGGGTCGGCTACCTGGCTGTCTAAGGTGTACGGTAAGATACGGCTTTATTGTTTCTGGTCATCATAATGACGGCAACTTCACTATGATGACCGGCCTTCTAACATGCTCTGTGCAAATACTGTGACCAGTTATTGTTGTTTCTAAATGTCATGTTTTTGCCCTGTTTTCTTATGAGTTTATGAATTTGATCATCACTTGAATGAATCATAGTTCCGTCTGGTCCTATACATGAACTTATGAACTACTCTAGACTCAGATACACATCAGTTTGAATTTTCCTGTGTGTACTACTGAGGAAGCTGATGTCAGTTTATTTGACCACCGCAGGGCTATTCTGCAGTGTGGTCTTTATACGCTGACATTACTTTTGTGTCGCTCTCTTAGTTTTATCTAGAATTTCACTCCATCCTCACAACACTTTCAAATCATGCTTCTGAACCCAGGTTCTCCATTAGCTTTTACATCCGCTTAATCTGTGTGGTAATGTGACAGCGTGCGTATGTACAGTTTACAGTTCTTGTCCTGTCTTTCTGGAAGTAGCTGGTTTCACTTTACGGCTTTATAAGCCCTCCTAGAAGATTTGTGGTTCTCTTTGCTCACCAATCTTTGTGTAAGCTCCCACCTGCTTGCACTGCTGAGCACTTGGCCAAAGAGAGGTTAATTTATGGTTCCCTCCTCATGACTCTTGGATCCTGTTGTTGGATGTTGTTAAAGGATCATTTGCATCGAACACATTTGATTTGGAGAGTCTGCTGCCGACCGCTCAGGCTAAGCAGTTGACATTTGTTGTTAAGATGCTGTTGACCTTTACTACTATAGAAATTCACAGCGACATCATCTTGAAAGACATTCATGTTTGCTTATAGTTTGAATCTGCGACAACATTGATGAATGTTTGGGGGTTTTTGCACTGAAGTTTGGCTTCCAGTTGGACTGAATCCAGATCAGTTTGTTGTCTTCCACAGAGACCTATGAGTTAGGCTGTGTAAATGCATTTGAAAGAATTAAAAATACCACTAGTTTTGCCTTTCCAAGAAAAAAAAAGAGAAGAAAAAGTCCTTTTTTTTTTTAAAGATTTGAAAAGTGTAATATTTGATCTGAATAAAAGCCACTGTCTGACACACTGAGCAATACAGTCACCTTACACTCAATTGAAATGAACTCTCTCTGGTACCAAAATGATTGTTAAAAAATATTAAAACCCAGTGTGCTCTCTGATATGTTTTTTAGCACAAAGAGGCTACACTGTAGGGATCCATATATGGGGTTCCCCCGACTAAAAACACTACAGAAAACTAAACTAGAAATCCACACACGTTGTTTCTCAAGGGACTGTGTTCTGTTTCTTTTTCTTTTTTTTTCGTCACTGAAACAAGTCAGTTTGTCTGCACATCCATATTCATCATTTGCCTCTGCATGAATATTAATTCCGCCTTAAAGAAGAGTGCAGAGAAAAGCAAGACATTGAATGAGGAAAAATAAAATATGACAGAGTATGTGCAAAGACGAATTCATGTCAGTTTCAAAGCCCCTGTGTCTCTATTCCTGTGGCTGACTTGTACCAACATGCTAATCAGCCTCTCACTGTACCCTGTTCTGGCTAATTGTCGACAAATTATCTCAACTCCAGAATAATGTATGCATGGCCTTTCACTGGTACATACAGACAAGCTAGTCAACTCAACTGCTTCTGTTTTCAACAAGCAGTGCAATGGCGCCATTTAAATATAGACTTGAGCGCTGTGCACATTATTATGCACACTTGACTCACAATGTCTCATTCTCCCTTTCTCTCGTTTCTTTTCTTTTGCTCCTTGTTTTTCTCTGCTTAGAGTTGGTTACTGCACATCTTTCTGCTCACTTTGTCTCTTTGTTATACTCTTTCACTGTTCTTCTCATCTCTTCCACTTTAGCTACCCCTCTCATAGTTGTCTCATAGTTGGCTTATATCCCTGGCTCGTGTTTTTTTTTTTTTTTTTTTTTTTTTAATTGAGTTCCATTGTAAGTAAAGGCTAATATTATTATCGTTTCCAGACCGACAGTTAAATTTGAAGTAGTTTAATTGCGCCCTGATTGTCTTAAGTGATTGAATTTTTTTGTAGCCCTCTGGGAACCCACAAGAGGAAAGACCTCAGTGAGAAATTCATTCGCTCATTTAAACTGAAAGCTAGAGTGTGATGCAAAGTAGAATCTGTGTCAAACATTTCTTAGGAAAAAAACCATGAAGCACACCTCGTTTTATATAATAAAATGCCTGTAAAAAACAGTTTCCTTTGCACCCTGCGAAGGCCTCACTGGGAATTCTGATTGAACAGTCCTAGAAAGAGACTCTTTTGGACTCTAATTCCCACTGACAACACTGAGTGTAACCTGAGAAAACTTTATTTTCCTCAGTGCCAATTTGTAATACAGTACATAGTACAGGTACATTAACACAGACACACATCATAAAATTTAATAAAACAAACAGTAACAACAACAACAGTAGTTTCCTTTGAGTTTCCCTCTCAGCAAACAATGCAATAAGAAAGGATGCTTTCAGTAAAGGATGCATAAAACACAGTAAGAATGATGTTGTCAGCATTAAAAAGTTCAATTCTCTAAGAAAGTACATTTGTTGTTGACCCTTATAAATGGCATTTGTACACTGATCCCAGGACAGTTTGTGATCTATGATAATGCCCAGGTATCTGTACTCAGACACCACCTCAATCTCTTCTCCTTCAGTCCTGGAACAGATGGGTGGTGGGGATCATATCTAAAAATCTAAAATCAATGCCTTGTTCTCAGATGTGTTAAGATTAAGATGTGATGTTTCACACCAGTCCAAAAACTCCTTCAGTGCTGTGCCATGTTCAAATTCATCCCTTTCCAACAGGCCGACTAAGGCTGTGTCATCTGCACGTTTAACCAGGTGGCGTCCTGGGCGTCTATGTATGTACAGCAGCTACAACACGCTGCCCTGTAGGGTGGCAATGCGGTAACACACACCTTAGACAGAGTTTTGCCCACTATTACCCTATTACCCTCCCAGAAAGGACGTTTAAAATCCATTTGATCAAATGCTAAGTATTTCCTGTTGGACAGCTAAAGGAATTTTTCACAAGATCACTACTTTAGAGGATGATTCAAAAAGGGTCAGTGAAAATAAATGAAGCGTACATTTCCTTTGTGCCTCATGTTAAGCCGATGTTATTGATCAAAGAACAATCTAGACTCTTACATCCCAGCAATGTATTCAAGGGTCAGTTTTCCAGCGGGTTGCTTACACTGTACTGTTCGCTCAGTATTGACCAAACTGTATTACATCACAGGAAAAACATATGAAACTGAGGATGGGACTTCCTTTTAAATGCAGCACTTCCATGCTTTCTCTCCACCACCTCTCACAAGCCCACACTGTAGTTATTACATGAGATAATGCATATTACCAAATACTAAATCAATAAATTATCATTTGTGCTCACAGTGAGATGCCATAACTTTCTTTCTGTCATCTCCTTAGCTATAACAATCTAGTTCAGGTGCATATTGCACCCGACTGTCCAGAGTATAGTGGTCAGCAAGAATAAACATAAAATTTATGACCTTATCAATTATGCATTCACATTCCAGTGATAGTGTGTCACTTTTTATTTAGTACCCTGTTTGTGTGTGCACGTCCGTATGCACGAGGTATAAGACAAAACGAGAATAGAAGACAGCCATAATATGAACAGACAATGATGTGTGTTTTGTTTTCTAACTTTTTCTGTTTTTTTGCCAAATTTGGATCGAGTTTTTCAAACCTCTGGTGTGTGTGTGTGGGGGGGTCTTCATTTGTTTAAGTGTTTACCATCTGGAAACTGATCCGAGCTTGCCAGGGTTTACTAAAATAGCTAAAACACACTGTCACATAGTTGCCTCACTCTTTAATATAGAAATACACACACACACACACACACACAGACAAATTCATTTGTGAGGGCATTGCTTTAGTTCATGATTCCTTATTATTTGCACATTTTTAAAAAACAGCAATCACTTTATGGTTTGAGTTTTCCAACATGACGTAATGAGTGTTTGCCTTAAAAGGAGACAGTGACTTTAGAAGTTAGGATCTGATGATGATTTGATTTTAGTGAAAATGTATTCCACTTTTTCAAGCTTTGATGTGGCAAAAAAAGAAACTTTTGACCCGACATTTCTGAAAGCAAGGTACAAATATAAGAAAAACAGGGGACTAGAAAATCATCCAGAGTATCAATGGGAATGTATTTAAATTTGTTTGTGTTCTGTTTCTTCTCCTAATTAAATGGAAAAAGTGACGATCAATAGCAAACCTCTAATTACACAGACTGTCACTTCATAGTCATGTTGGCAGGACGATGAGACCTCTCCAGGTAGTGCTCCTTGATGGAAGCTCCTGCCTCATCCCCATATCACAATACTTGTCACTTGTTATCAATAGATTCATAACAGAATGGTGGTACCTAATAAATATGCCATGATGGGTGCGACAAATCAGCTCTCGCCTCAGATTTATGCCCTTAATAACTCCATTTGGCATAACGCTGACACCTGCTCTGCCAGACAAAATGGAACTAAATATTTCAATCAGTGCCAAAGCACGAAGAACGCTTTCTTTTCCCCTTGTTTCATCTTTGACTTTCCTACAGTGCTGCTAACAGCCCCTCTCCTTGTGCCCTTTACTAGACTTAAGTATCAGTACCAGTATCTTTTCCTCTGAGTGTCTCCATCTCTTGCCCCCTTTTTTTTTAAAGTGGGAATCATCTGGCAGATCTCTTTTAGGTATTAGTTTATGGGCCATGACATGAGCTATGAATGAGAAACAACGAGAAAGACCGGAGAACATTAATCATGGAGCAACATATGGTAATAGACGGTTATCAATTCCCTCACACTCTGTGATTAAGGGAGGGAGAGGAGGAGGTGAGGAGGAAGGGGGACGTGTGAAGTAGTGAGAGTGTGGAGAGACGCAAGAGATGGAAAAAAGGAGAGGAACATAAAGTTTAGGGAAATGAGAGACAAAAAAGAAGGATGAATGGAAAGAGGACAGTGGGACGGAGGGAAAGAACAAGACAAGAAAAAAGGAAACTGAGGTAGAGAAGAAAATTTTCAAAGGAAAAAACTTAATTCAATTTATTGACTTCATTCACTTATTCTTAGATTATCATACAAAAAATGATCAATACCGCTAATTTGCATAACGTTTGGCATTTTTACATCCACCCCTTATCGTGTTATATCTTCCAGAGAGTATTCTGTCCAAAGTGTGACTTCGGTAGCTCGCCAGACTCAAAGTATCCACATATATCTAAAAATTGCGTTTAGTCACTGTAAAACTTCAACATTGTTAATAATGTTCTCGATTTCTTTAATATTGGTTGAAGCTCTTGCTCAGTGCCTTTGCACTGTGTAGTGTAGGATCAGATTGCGGGATCTTAAACTCATTACCATTTAATCAAAAAATAGCCCATAATCACAACAATGTGATCAACAAATTGGTTTCATTTTCACAGGCTCTTGCTTTGCTCTAACACGTTTGTGCAACATGAATTACAATCTTCTCTTTTTGTTTCTAAATCAAACTCGCTAACTGGCTTAAAGGAAGTTAACAAATCCTTCAGCCCTAAACAGATCATCTGAGTTGAACTTTCTATCGCCAAAATGTGTCAAAGTGTGTGGGAGACGAGCCGTCATCATCCTATGTGGACAACTATCATAGCTGTTGACAGACGCAGCAGCTCACTTTGGTCCTCTCATGTGTCATTACTGCAAATGTGCTTTTCGATATTCAGTTACCAACTGTAGGTCACCATCTTTAAACCAGCTCAAACCAGTTCGACCATAGATGCCCTGATCCCACACTTTCTCAGGCTGTGTACTCACCTAGAAGTATCCTTCCACTTAGTTGTTGTTCCCTTGTTTAACACATAATATTTACAAAAAGTACAAGTTTACAGAAAGCACAGACTTAGACCAAAATATTGTTGATAAGGGCTGGGTTTTGTCTTTTGTAAATTTGGTTTTTGTACCTTTGTGACTCATTTTAACAAAAGTCAGATGGATGCATAAAGTATCCTTAGCCCCATAGAACAGAATATACATGACTAGTAGGACAAAGCTGGCCTATTTACCTCTCTGTCCACTGCAGCACAGTATCTGCTGACCAGAGATTTAATTTAACTGTATTATTTATGGTTTACAACATTACCCTTTCCTCTAAAAACAGCATGTCAATATACCATAGGCTTTAATATGGTTTGAGTAAACATTTTCAGAACTAACATGTAATATGTTCACATTTTTCACTGCGTTCAAAAGGAATGGATACACTCTTTCCAGGTGTGTATCTTTCCTTTTACTTCAAAAGACATTGAGGTAGGCTAACTAAGTTATCAACATCACAGTTCCTGTTAATTTGCATTCAAAGTATTTCTTTCAGCATATAAAAATGGTTAAAGACTGATGTGTAAACAAGATATGATGGTAGCCTGACTTCACGCCCCACCGCATCCGTGCTTGCGGAGCTGGATGCCTCCTGCCTGCCTCCTCCTGAGCGTTTTGGTGGAGATTTATAGATGATCCACCCTTCTCTCATCACCATGCGGCTGAATTATCTCATCGGTCGCATTAATCCGCCGATTACATTTGATTTAATTTTCATAATAATTAAAGTGAACCATCACTAAAATTAAAAGCATTCAGGAGACGTGTGTGTGTGTGAGTGCAAGCGTGAGCATGTGGGGGGTTGCAGGATCACTGGATGGAGGCCGCATGCGCTCACAGATGAAAGGGCTGCTGTTGTGGTAGTTGCGCAGCCAGAGACTCTTCTCTGTCTCTCTTTTACTCTATCTGTCTATTTGTTTCTCTCTGTCTCTCCATCTCTGCCCTCTCTCTCTCTCTCTCTCCACCTGCTCCAGGAATTCCGATGAAGTGATTAGATTGATAGGTGCAAAAGAGAGTGAAGGAAGGGGAGGAGTGGACAAAAATGATTAAATTAGCATATCACAAACGCCTCACACACTGCCACCCCTGGAAAACAAAATCCCAGGCCACTGAAGGCCTGCTGCAGTGCTGAAGAGCCCGGGACCTGTGAGTGTGTTTGAAACCCCACATGGCAGGATTAAAAAACCTAAAGCCTGAGCTGGAGACAAAGTAGGAGTAAAGCCTCCTGGTGCTGGGAGACGGCGTGTGTGATATCTGCATTAGGTGGCAGCAAAGATACAGTACTCTGCTTCCTAGCCTACAGTGTCTTTCTCCGTGCAGAGCATATGACTGGTGTGTTTGTGTGTGTATGAGTGAGAGAGAGACGTGGAAACAGCAGAGAATAGAATAGAATACAGTATAATACAAAAATAGGAGGAAATGTTGACTGATAAATGCTTTACAGAGAAAAACAATGGTTTTGACCATTTGTCTTTCATTAAAATCTCATGTTTAATACTCACTGTTACGATGTTTTTTTTTTCTGGGATGATGCTGTGATATTCAAGATTTTACATACTACCAAACGTTAAATTCCAAAATATTCTGAAGTGGTTAACTGCTGTAGACAGTCAGACTGCATTACACCAATGTGCAGCGATGTTAGTGCTTTGTTAAGTACAGACTTTGGTGGGTCAGTGGGGGTCAAAAACATTTCTGACATCATGAGGTCATTTTATGAATACAGTTGCTCAATCTATCAAACTAGCCGGCTTTATACCCTCTGATCAGCACTGAAAATCCACGTCAGTTCTAATATTGTTTCCCAGTGTCAAAATGGCTGAACAACACAGTTCCCGGAATGAAACCTTGTGGATCCCCAGAGGTTATGTTGCTGTTGGTTGATGATATGTAATCTGTCCCCACTGTCAGCCCATACCAGCACGCTACCAGTTTTACCATGATCTGAAGAAGAGTTTAACTTTCTTCCCAAAAGATTGTTATGGCCTGGGTGCAATTTGGTGCTTGTGTATTTGTGTTCCTCATGTCACGAAATGAGCCTTCCTTCTCAATGCTCTGTTTAAACAAAGGAGCTGTTGTTTTAATTTTTTCACATGAATGCATCATTAGATTGAGTAATGTCACCATGTGTGGCTTAAAGGTTCTTGTTTGGTAACATTATGGTATTGCTAACCAATTTCTTTTTTATGTATTACAGTAACTGTGCGCTGACTTTCTGTTATTATTTATACTTCCCCAGTTTGATTACTCCACATCAGTTACACTGGTTCTCACTAGTAGCAGTAGAAATTAAAGATACGGCACTGTGCTTAAAACCGCTACTAGGTAAGGGTGTTGTGTATTTGGCGTATTCTAAATAAGAGTTGTAAAAACGTACAAAATGCAGAAATGGCATTTCTTGGACAAGTCGAAAAATTTGCCAATTGTGCATCCAGTCCAATAATTGCAGCCAGAATCCCGTCGACAGGGCAAGAGAAAACCCTGCGCACAATGAGCTAATGAAATCAAACGTGCAGTGCAGTTTTGCATGTTAATGCTGCCAGTGGGTGTCGATAGCGTTTAAAGATGTCAGCAGGTGGATAGCGAGATGGATGGCCCTCTGCCTGCCTTTCACTTCCCACCCCAAGGAAGTTAAACAGCATCTGCCTTAAATAGAAAACTTCAATATCTATTTAGAAGGAGGGAGGGAAGACTAAGAGGGAAAGATAGAAAGGGGGAATGGATGAGAGAGTTAGTGAAAGAGAGAGCGAGGGGGAGGGAGAAAAGAAAGAATTGAAATAAGGCAATAAGTCCCTGACCTCAAGTGCACATTGCGACACATTGACGCCATTGTCATTTGTTAATCAATAGAAGTGCTATGCAGGCTATACATTTAATGGCATGAGATTGGCAAACCTGTAACAAAATTAGGGGAAGACTAAGACCACAGCCTGTTTTCCTGTTCAGTCAATTTACAACCTCAATGACTTCAACAGTGCTGAGGGAAACATGACTCACAGCCTCACATCACTGCCACATCAAAACCTTGTAACTGCAGCTTTGGCTTTCACTTTTATTCCTTTGAATTTAAACTTCCTTAATGCACTGAGCAAATTTCATTTGTGCTTGAAGAAATTGCCAATGCAGACGTAAGTCACTCAGAGCACGCAATTTGTGTATTTGACCCAGGAGCACTCTCAAGACGAAAGGAAACTAGTCTGTGCCGCAGGGAATGATAACTGGAGCAGATAAGAGCATTAGTGTGAATCTGAAAACATGACACTACAACAAGATTTACCTTCTTCACTAGCATTAAAACAAAATAATTGCTCCATCATTTGTAGCACTCAACCTCACATGTATATCTATATGTATATACATGTATATTTATGAAATGATACCACTAACATTTAACACAAATACACCACACTATTATTATAAAGTTAAGTTCAGTGTGAGGAAACTGTCTGTGTCTTTGTCTGTGTGTGCGTGTGTGTGCACATGTGAGCCTGTGTATGTGTTTCCTTGTGTAGCCTTCTCTCATTATGCTCTATCTTCATTAATAACAGCTATGCTTTTTAATTTCTTTTGCAGGGCCTAAATTAAATGTGTCATCCTTTTAAAATAGATAGTGTAGATCTTAAATGTCCTCTCTCTCTCTCTCTCTCTCTCTCTCCCCCCCCCTCTCTCTCTCTCTCTCTCTCTCTCTCTCTCTCACTCTGTCTGTTTCTATCATGCACACACACAAACAAAGAGGCACTTTGGGATAATTTACAGGATAAATAAAGCACTGCTCCAATTAGTTTTAAGTCAAATAAATTAGTAATAAATTCAATCAGTTCAATTTTTATGAGGTTGAGATTCATGATGTTGGTCGCTGTAGAAATATATTCTCAGGGCAACTACATTATATTAGTAACATGGAGTAAAGATATAATAATGCATGATAATCACTCTTGTGATAGCATATCTAGACCCAAGTACGCTCTTGCTCTGAACAGATGTATCAGTGATAAATCAGATATTCTGAAATTGATTTTTACAAAGTCTACTCATCAGCACTGAACGTTGAATTACACAGAATGTTATATCATGATGATGATATAAAGACAAAAGGACACAAGTACTTTTTTTGCACATAAATGTTGGGGATGACAAATACACCATGCTTTAAGATGGACAGTTAAAACAAATGGGCATTTTCAAAACTCTGCCAGATCACCAAGTCCAATAACAAGATAACTTTGTTCATCACTTTCTGAATGTTTTTAGATAAAATGTTGTTAATGTTTTTTCCTCATGTCAAGGGGGTCTAAAAGGTCAGTGAGCTGGGGTTCAGCGCCTCCAGTAATGTACGACACAAAAATGTTAAAGGAACAATATCTTATAAACAGTTTTATGTATATACTGTGTGTGTGGATTGATGACTCAAATGATTCAGAATCATTTGCGCCACACCCAAAAAAAAAATTTTCTGTTACCTGAAGTAAACTGTAGCATAATAGATTAAATAATTTACCATAAATCTGAGTTTAGAAGTGGATAATTAAACAGATTATTCACATTTCTGGGCTAAAATTAAATGTCTTTACAATAATTTCATATTCGAAATATATTTTGGCGTACACTTATTCATTAGTCTTCTACTCAGAAAAAGCTTGTGAACAAAACAAATATTAATGTCACTGTGTGGCCTAGTTGTAAAAGATTCTTCCATAACCACACACACTCCTGGGACATCTTTGATTTGTGATGATTTGATCTTGCTAAAGGCAACTCAGTAAACATGTATCCTGCTGAAGACAACACATCCCCACCGACAAACCCGAAACCCAAAATTTAAATGTCACAAAAAAGGAGGAATTTAATTAATACAAATGTTTATCAGTGGATACAGGCTCATTAAAATGTAGAGCTTAGGCAGTGTCATATTAAGAACCCAGATTTTGCAATGCGTTACCTTACATTTATTTAGGAAAAACCTCCAACGTGACTTCTTTTTTCCTTCATGCGATTTGGGACACAGCGTCTTGCCCACAAACCCTGGACAGGATTGTGGACAGGAGAACCTCTGCTACCTGAGCTGCAGTTTCCCCAGGTTTTACAATAAACACAGTAAAAAGACACACTCACAACAGGCACTGTAGGTAAAACCAACAAGAAGACAGTCTTCTATATACCAACAAACTAAATGTGTGTATGTGGTGGAGACGTGTATGTGTGCGTATGCTGAGCTAAACTAGAAGGCCAGGAGCACTTAGCAGGAATAAACATACCTCTGTGTTCACACACACATCTGCCTGCTCCTCATATTTGTCTTACAATACCAGCGTCTGTACCTGAGCTGGCGTCGGTCTGCCTCTCTTTTTTTCTCACGCTCTTTTATTCTTTCTCTCTGTGTCGGTGCATTCATCTCTCTCTGAGAGCACGGCAGAGCGCGATCACTTTGTCCTCTTGTTCGCTGCCGTTTCTGTCCTCTGTTTTTTGCACTGTGCTCTTTTCTCTGTCTCTCTCTTCCTATTGTCGGCGGTTCCCTCCTTTCACCCTCACCCTCTTGCTCTCTCACTCCTGTTCTGTTCCCTCTGTGCTCATTCTGTCTCATGGGCCCTGACCTCCCGCTGTGACCCCACAGAGCCGCGGTGACTTTGGTGCACAGTACAGCCTAGTTGGTAGAAGTCAGCGCAGAGGCTACAGATATGAGCTGCAAACTTTTTCTCTCTAGTCAGCATAAAAGTATGTGTGTGTGAATAGATCCTGTTGCATGCAAGTCCTCCATCGTACTCAATGTGTGTGTGTGTGTGTGTGTGTGTGTGTGTGTGTGTGTGTCTACATGGTGGATCCTGTTGCATGGTAGTCCTCTATCAGTGTCTGCCTCCTGATCTGATTGATTGTTCTGGGTAAATTAGGACTGGGCGCTGGTGATGGGGACAGGAGTGAGTTACACCCTTCACCCCTGTCCTTGCCCTCCACCCTCTTTCCCTGCTCCTCCACTGTGTCGCTGCTTTTATCATCTTGCTCCATGTCCTCGTCCTTTCCTTCACCTGTTCCGTCTCCTGCATTGTCTGCTTCTCATCTCTTCCTTTACCTTTACAATGCTCGTCACAATTTGTTGCATTTGTTGCATGTCATGTGGCCTCCTCACGGGCAGTCATTTACTCTTACATTTTTCCCCTCACGCTTTTAAAGATATAATGTCCAGTAAAATGTATATATTTTTTGTAAATCCATGATTTTGGGTGATTTCTTTGCCATAAAAGTTGCACTTGAAAAGTTACAAGGGAAAAAATGGATTTTGCTACAGTAGTGGGAAAGATATCTTCATTGCGTCATGATATTCAATCGTTGATCCCTAAACCCCCCTTCCTGAGGTGTATGTATGTGCATACACATGCATCATACACAAATGCATTCATGAGGGAAACTTGAGGTTTGTTGTAGACTTCATTGATAGATTGCTGATTTCTGACATGTTCCCCATCTGCGAGATATCTGAAATAACTTGGAATAATAATTATAGTAGTGAAGTACTGTTCTGTAATGAATTAAAAGGAAATACATCTACTCCATCTCATTGAAAAATCCAGAATCTATTAATTCATTTCAATGTCATTTATTCAAAATGATCAATCAATCAATAAAGCAAGCAAGCAATCAATCAATCAATCTTTATTTATATACTGCCAATTCATAGCAAACGTTATCTCACTTCATATAAAGCAGGTCAAGAACAAACTCTTTAATTAAGAGACCCAGTGGTCCAAAAATTCATTTTGTCTATGTTCATGAGTTGCACATTGGTCTACAATTCACTCTGAACCAGTTGTGAAGTCACATAATCCTGCTGGTTTGTCCACGTCTGAAACTTGGATTAAAAGGAAGTAAAGAGAAACTTTCCCCTTTCAGCAGATGAATGTGAAAACAGGCCTCTAGTGTCATCATATAGCATGGGTACGTCAAATGTCACAGTCAAGGAACAAGAATGAAAACACATTTTTGAGTTGATGGGGACTTTACACTCTGTCTTTGTAATACATGAATGCAACTCAAACATACTAAGATATATTTGTATGTTACATAGAATTTAGCTCGAAACAACCTCAGAAGCCACCCTGATCAAAGTGAGATTAGGTTAAGTAATTAAAGCTCGAGAAGGGACGACAATGTCAAAAAAAACTCCAATGTGGTGGTCTCTCTTTAACTAAAACTACCCTTATTGATCCCGTGTGTTATAAGCCACTACTGATGTGGTGCATTTCCATAGCAAATCAATTGCTGCTTCTTTATCAGTGCATTAGTAGCACAGCTTTTTTTTTGGCCCTGAAGGGCTACACAGCGCTGGGCGAAATGACACTCATGCCTTTCTCAGTCAGAAGTGGGATTAACATTTCCTCTTATGATTCTTTTGGTAACAGGGGAATGAATAGGGCCACTGAGAGCGTTGTGGGACTTTTAGGCATCAAGTTTGCTTAACAGAAAGGCCTCAAATCTGATTTTATTTCTAAATGGGCAGAACAGTGGTACAGTGATATTCAACTGCAGGACCTAATTGCAAAATATATAAATGATTAATAATTACAGCAAGACTAGTGTGTGGGTTTCATTGTTTTCTAATACACACTAATAACACATACTGTTATTAATATTAAAACTATGAGAAGTAAACACAAACACATACACCAAGCACCACCTGCACTGTACTACCTCATATTAGAACATGACGCTCATAGACTCAACACATAGAACTGAACTTTATGTTTGACTGGACTTGAAGTGTGCAATGACCTATTTCTGGAATCTATTGAAAATAATTCATGTAAAGTTAACTACTCCCAAATTGTTCTACTGTATGATACATGATGAACATGAACATTAATGAACATAGTTTTGCTCTGCATTGGTTCATGTGCTGGTTTGAAATGATAAAACTCATGTTAATTATTGTTCAGGACACTGGATTTAACTGACTCACTACTTGTTCCTCCTCTCCCCTTCTCTGCTGTCCTGTAGTTGTTAAACTGCTGAATTGGTAACATTGTCAAAAAAAAACTGCTAGCAAATGTTGTTGGGAAACTGGACCCCCCTCCTCCATAAATAGATGTTTGTTTCTGCTCTCTGTGTTTGTTTGTGTTGCCTCTTTCTGGATCGGGCCTGCAGGGACCATTTTTCAGAAAAGACAGCAAGGCTTTGGGGAATACTTAGACTTCCTCTTTTCTATCCTCCACGCCCCCCCCCCCCCCCCCCCCCCCTCGTGTTGTTAAGACATTTCTCTTCTCTTCTCTTCTCAGATTTACCTCATCACGTTCCCCTCTCATCCATCTTATTAACTGTGTATTTTTGTTCAGGCAGACAACACAGATTTATTTGAACTCAGTTTTATATTTTGTATGAGTCAAAGATGAAACAGATATAAATTGTCCGTTTCTTTTTCTTTACATCCTCAAGTTTTCTCCCTCATCCTCCCCAAATAATTTTTTGGTTTCCATTCACCTGTCTCTTCTTTGTGATGCTTCTACAGCTTCTGCTGCTTTACAGTGAAGCTGTCTGTTTTTCCTGCGGTAGGACTCTGGCTGACTGTCTGCAGAGCGCTGGTGTCCTGGAGCGGCACATCAGTTTGGTCAGTTCGCCCAGCACTCCTTCCTCTCCTCTTTCTCCCTCCCTCCCCTCCTCTTTCTTTCGCTTCCTCGTTCTCGTAGTACCCGGCACTTGAAAAAAGAGAGAAGCCCTGCTTCATGGCTTAGAGAATGAGCTCTGCCTCGCAGCTGCGGACCGAGAGTTGCGAGGAGAGCAGAGAGAAGGGGAGAGAGGGAATAGGAAGGACTAAAGAGGAGAGCAGAAAGGCAGCGACACACTTGCATCTGTTGTGGCAGCGTTCTGCAACCGAGAAGCAAATGAGAGAGTGGGAGAGAAACAGAGAGAGTATGCCAGAGTGAGAGGAAAGAGAGAAAGAGAGGAGATGTCAGACAGCCGTGTCCTTGAGAACTGCACCACAACTCTTTGAAGAGGGCCGGGAGACGGTGTGAGTAACGTGCATCTCAGCGGGACATGTGTGCTTTCTGTGTTGTGTGTGTGTGTGTGTGTGTGTGTGTGTGTTATGTGGTTGTACATATGCAGTACTGTTTGTTTGTTTGGGTGTGTGTGTGTGTGTGTGTGTGTGTAACCTGCTGCTTGCACGCTGACCTGCCAAGCTTACAGTGAAGGGGGTTTGGCTGCCGATCTTCTCTGCTATTGTCTGCCTGCCTAAGTGTTGCTGACAGGGGATTATGGCAAATACAAAACGCCGTATGGACCAAAGAAACACAGTGCCAAACTTCATAGACACACGCATGCATGCATGAAGCTCCATGTTGAGAGCTCAGTCAGACTGCACTTGTTTATGTGTGTGTGTGCGTGTCCATGCTAGCGTGCATATGTATCTGATTTAGTTGTCCATAAAATCTGTAACATTAAACATTTTAACAATACTTTTTGACTGGCAATAGCAGAAGAAATGTATCCTATCCTTTTGAATATATCTCTTATATCTTCTTACAGTAGTGCATTGTGAAGTAGACCACCTGTAACTATACAGAGATGGATGGTGTACTCTGGACCCGATATAGCCCCCAAAAAAGTATCACATCATTATTGAAAGGCAAGTTAAAGTAAGACTGGTAATCACCTTACAAAATTAAGCATTTAGCTTTTCATCCTGTACAGCTTACAGGTTAAAGACAAATAAATACTTTGGACAACACTGTGTACCTGCCAAACTCATTTCAATTCAGCCAATGTAGTCGAAATGGACTTGTGGTTTGGAGAATGTATGTCCAAAACCTGTGAGGTCTCGGGATCACAGCCAAGAAGTGTGACCCATTGAACTATTTGTAACTAATCATAGGCCTCAAGCCACGCAGCATGCCATGGAGCCCAGTTGAGTTACACTCATCAAAATATAATGAGAGTCAACATGTCACTCATGTTTCCCAAGGCATTCTCAAGATGAACATCATTACTGAGGGGATGTGCCATTTTGTTGCTTTAAGTGTCAAATGGTTGACATCATGAGGTTGGCAGGCAGGTAAAATACTCTCTCCTCTCAAATTTACTATGAAGTGCAACCAGTGGAAATGCATTTACTATTCTAGGTAGGATATCATCACACCCTAATCTAAAAATGCCCTGGTTGCATCATGTCTTATGAAGCGATGTGGATATCACATGTCCAGTATCACCCACTGTGTTTGATCATTTGTAGGGAGACAAGTGTGACAGAGATCGTGCGGTCCAGGATATATTTAGTATTGAATTATAGCATACTAAGTGCATAGATAACATACCAAAGGATGCATATCATTCCTCTTTCTTGCAGCACCAGTTATGAAAGACATGTCACAGGATTCAGGTTTCCAATCGACATCAGTGTTCGTAAATTAGATTGATTATTTTAACTCCTTGTACCTTTTAAGGAAATACGTTTTGTTTTTACTTGATGTGTATATATATATATATGTATATATGCAGTATATTGTATATTAATGTCAAGTGAACTACTACTATAACCATTAATGTTATACATAGGCTGCCAGCACAATCTGCTGTCTCTCAGCATATTAGCAAATTAATAATTCAAAACCATTTTTCTCTTTCTGTGTTATTATTAGAGCTTCATTGATCAGTCTAATACAACAGCTAGTAGCATGTAGTATAGTGCATACTATAAGTAATAATTATTTCCTCATAAAAGCATGTCTTTGAAACGCTAAGAAACAGGAGTTCTAGAGCACAGTCCTGTACATTTCTATAGTAAGCTTTGCAATAGGAATATAAAATAATATTGTTATATCAATAGTCCTAAAACAACATATTACTATGCATAGGTATTTAAATGTAGATTATATGGCAAAGTATGAGAAAATAACTTAAAAGCATACTTTGGTTTGTCTCTGTCTCTCCTACACTAGTCTCCAAGGGTACCTGCAATTTAAGCTAAGATATACTGTAAATATGTGGGTCAGTATCCTGAAATCAATTCCACACACTAATATGTTTTGTGATTAATAGATCTTTAAGTAGATCTTAGAGGAAATGAATGAATAATTTTATGTATATTATTGATTATGGTATCACATAGTTGAAATATATCCATTTTTACAGCATGATTCTTATCATATCTGATACTGTTGGCATCAATGAACTGAGGGGAGCAACACGCAGAGTTGATGTCGTCCACAGTATATATATTTAGACTTTAGAAACTGTCCCCAGGGTGAGCATGTAAGTGTGCACTATGTAGTGAGATTGTGTGTGCGCGTGCACACAGTGTGTTTGTGTGTGCTGCAATGTGTTTTAGGCTGTTCCAGCCAACCAATTGAGGTCAGCCGCTCAATAATTAAAGCGTGTCACTGGTTAGTGCTGGAGTTGGGTCGGCCAATCAGAGAGAGCGATGTGAGATCAGGGCGAAAGAGAGTCAGAGTGACTGTTAAAAGAAAGAGTGAATGGGAAGATAAGGAGAGACAGCCTGGGACTGAGAGTAAGACAGATGCAAAGTTTAAAGATCGAGCGTATGATGACTTCCACTGATATGAGCGTTCTTAAAGGTGTTCAGATTTACACTCTTGACAGTGCTGCTGGCCAGTCTAGTACTGTCCTGCCATGTGTCCCATTTTTTCACTTGTTGCTGTATAAATCTGACAGGAGTTCCCAGCTCCAATAATTTTTCATCTAATCTTATTACAGTTTCTGAGGACTGAGCACACCTTACAGCAGTTACCTGAGTTGAAGAATATCAGGTAAGAGGAGCAGTGCTGTCAACTCATACTTGGAGGCTGCTTGTCTGGTTAAATAACCAAGACAGAAACAAGTTACAGTACTCAGTACTCACTACAGTACTGTGTATCCCATTGGTATATTAGTGAGGAGAAAGTTTAGTGAACATAAATTTTTTGTTAATTTGTTTATTGAAAATAGCCTTTGTTTATTGATTCTCTTTCATCCAGCATTAATGTGTCAGAACTATTAAGTGACCTAAAATTGTTAAATTATTCTTAAATATAATACAAATATGATATTTCACTTGTCCACAAAAAGATACAGTATCAAGGAAACGTGTTAGCATGCATGTTTATCTTTGTTTTTCTCGTCTAACTGTGTTACATATTATGATAATATGAAAATTGGCTAGTCACTTGTTGATACATAATGCATTTTTCAATATCTTAAAGTAACATTTATCTTAGTCTTACATTGCTAAACATAGTCAAAGACAAATCGGTGCTAAGCATCAGCACACTGGTTTGGACCTCCGGGCCAACGGAGGCCTTTCTGTCATGAAAGCTTTATATTCTCTCTGTTCGCACTGGTTTCCTGTAAAATGTGTAACAGTCCCATCACTGACCTCAGAGGTGGAGACATGTGCACTGCCAACTGTTCCTAAACATGTAGCATGAGCCCAGTGCAGAACATGGCTTTACCCAGAGAGCTTACTGATGTGCAACTTAATTACTTTGTATTACTCATGATCACCCACTGTTTTTGTGGTCTACCTAACTCTTACAGTGCAGTGGCACTAAGAGAAGGCACACTGTCCTTTAAACAAGATCTCCTTTGCTGATAAACATACACATTGCTGGAGTTCCCTTGAGCAAGACATCAACAAATTACCAGATGTATCTAATGACTAGGAAAGTAAACTCACCAGTAAGTTACATGTCAGCTAATAAATCATTGAGTCTGGGCTGCATGGACCCTGAGGACAGCCAGCAAATCACACCAGTGGGGCAATTTCAAATAACAGCGTTTGCTTCAAGGTGCTTATTCTTCAGCTGGTGGTGGTGTGGGTTCGGGAACTGGTCACCAAACCACCAGCAGTGACATCTGCGGTCAGTGGGAGGCCAATGACACATCTAATTAATTTCACATGTTTATAACTGTTCGGTTGGCTATAATGTTATTAGTGGTTGGATCAGGGGTTGCTCAGTCTTTAAACCAACAGTTTGAGCCATGAGCTTCACCCATCAGTTTAGTCTGTGCTCTGACACCCATCAATCAGAGTCTTTGGCTTTTTTTCTACCTTTCTGAGGGTTCTTTAGTTACTTCTTTGGTAATCAGAATACTGTATATTATTGCCCTCAAGTCTTGGATATCGTCTGGAGGATGTAATGGTATCATAGATGTGGGCCTGATGTGAGCTTCTATTTATCTGGAAGCCTTTCTGGGTGATGTGAGTTCCTATTAATACTCTATGCAGCGGTTGCTGCCTGCCAGCCTGCTTGTACACACGCACACACGCGCGCACGCACACACACGCACACACACGCGCACACACACACACACACACACACACACACACACACACACACACACACACACACACACACACACACACACACACACACACACACAGATTGGTAACCAGAGACTTGAGGCTTCTGAAACACTACAGAATGCAGTCCACTTCAGGCCATGATGATGTCATTAGGGACAGCATATCATTAGTGACATCACTGCAAACAGGAAATGAATTTGTGTATGAATATACCAAGCGTATTAAGTGGTTTACTTGTCTTTCTTTCTTTCTGTGCCTTTTGCTAGATGCATTGTTGCACTTTCAAGCTTTTGGTATACCTGCTCCTCTGTTTCTGATGAAAGCAACTGAAACAATCTGGACTTTTTCTACTCTGTACTATACATCTCTTGTATGTTTGTCTGACTTTTGTCTTTTATTTTTGATTTATTGTCTTCTGTCTCACTCCCACTGTATTTACTTGGATGACTGTACTATTATCCTTGACAAACCCAAAATACCAAAAAATGTACATAATTTTAGGTAAATGTACTTGTCCAATGTCCCTCTTGCCATCCTTGGCATCCTTAGTTCCTCTTCTCAGTCTTTTGTTTCAAGATGTTGAGTCTGTCCACTGGTGTCTCTCTGTTCTCTATAAGCCTTCTGTATTAACTGCTAATCCTTTTTATGCTTTACCCAGTCAGAAGCCCCAGTGAGATCCTGTAGATTTAGCCAGAGGTTGATCTCATGATTAGTATTCAGCTGTCAGAATATGTCAGTCAACTTTTGGAGGCCCCTCTCAATCCTCCCCCTCCCACCATCATTTCCCCCTTAAACTCTCAATGTATACCTCTGCAATATAATAATGTGTGTGTGTGTGTGTGTGTGTGTGTGTGTGTGTGTGTGTGTGTGTGTGTGTGTGTGTGTGTGCGCGCGTGTGTGTGTGTGTGCGTGTGTGTCACGTCAGGACGTATGTAGCTGCACGGCCCTGTGTGCATTAATGTAGATACACCCTCCTCCTGATTTCCTAGGAAGTCGCCCTCCATCATTTTAAATGGCATGAAAAGAGCTGGAGACAGATATATGCATGAATTAATTGGCTTGAATAGGAGTATTTAGAAGCTTAATCCATGGGGATTAACGCAAGCAGCCCTCTCTGGATTTAAGCCTCTGTGCGTTCTCAGCAGAGGATTGTTTCATTTCACTCCCTCCTCCTCCTCCTCACATGCCACCACCTTTAGTTCTTAGTCAGTGAGCCTCTAAAAAGCTGTCAAGTGTAGGATTAGCAATGTAGAATACCACTAGATAGCTAATTGCCCTAATAACCTTTAAAAAATATAATGATGATTTTTATTGTGACGTGTTTTAACTCCAGCTGGGTTGCTCTTGTTTAGTTGTGCCTTGCTGCACAAAGATGCTGCTGTTGTTACAGGATTAGTGGTATCATTAGATAGACGACAGCCAGTATCATCTTAAAGAATAGTGACATATTGCAGTGATTTGTACAGCACTGTGCTTGGTTAGCGTCCCTGTTTACACCCGTGTGTATTATGTGTGTATGTCAAACTCACGAGCAGATGTATGGAGTTTTATCCGATAAATAAAGGCACTCAAACTAGTCCTTGCGATGTGCTTGTCTGAAGGCAAAAATGTTTCTATCCATTCAGAACAGCCGCACTCAAAAAAGGTGTGCAAAGCCTCCTGTCATAGGTGGGGGCAAGAGTTGATATTCATTCAAATCAGGATGATGGCACACATGTCTGGACTGACACTCATTGCACTTGTTTGAGTGGAATTTGTACATCATAAAGATTGTAGGATGTCATGGGAGGGGGTTTCAGGCGCTGTTCAGTCACTTCAGTTGAAGCATACTGACTCCAATGATATAATTTTCCAAAAACGCTGAATCCCACATTTCCCATAATGCAGTTTAATACTGCCACGGAGGATATTATACAACTGTTTTTTACAAGCAGAGTACACCTCATGAAGAGTAAACTGAACTTCTTGTGCAAAATCGGTGTCCCTTGAAATGTCCAACGGAGTGTGCTTGTTGTAGGTTTTGTGAGATGTTGTTAATAGGACATATGGTAAATAACAAAGCAAACTCTGGTCCCATGTGTTCCCAAACTAGGGCGATACAGTTTTTTCAATAAAATTTCTAGTTTTGTTTTCTCTTTCCAGAGCTCTTTCCCTTTTCTCTCCCCTTCTCTCTCCTCTTCTGCCTCTCATCCATCTCCTGCACCCTCTCTCTCTGTACCTCACCACCCACTTCTCCTCTCTCCTCTTTCACTCTCATCTTTTTCATATATTGCTCCTCTATCCGCTTTTTTTCTTTCTCCTTCTGCCTCTTCCCCCTTCATTTATAAGCTTTGCACTGCAAGTCTATGAGATACTGAGCAGATCAATGCCTATAGATTGGCTCATTGGAAGCCATTAGTTATGGGTTTTTATAAAGCTAGTCATTATTGTGCTTAATCTTGCAGAAAATTAAATTTAGAGTTGTGTACAGTGTTTTGGTTAAAAGTTGTTGATTTTTTTCCCCTCTCATTCACTTACCAGCTGCTATTTTTCTTGCCTTTTTTGCATTTATTAATGTGTGTGCGTGTGTGTGTGTGTGTGTGTGCACATGTTCAAACCACTAAAAATGAATGACAACCTGCTGAAAGTACATACACACACATATGCACACAGAGGTGCATTAGTGTCACTGTTAATAAACCATCATGCACCCTGGTCATGCCAAAAAACCCTTCAAGAAAACTGCCCATACGACAACATGGCTTGGCCGCAGTAGTGCACACGTACAGCAGTTTTTTTTCCCTCAGTGTTGGCAAATTTCTCTATTGTCAGAGCCTCTGTATTCAGTGGCTTTAATAACTTAAAAGTGATGGTGGTGGTGTGTTTTTTCCCCTGCCACTTTGCCTTTGTTTTTCAAAGAGCACAGTGACTGTCCTGGTCCAGGTTTCATTTTCAGAATTGGTCATGAACTCTTGGACACCATGCTTAATCCTTTCTTCCAGTGCTGCCTTCCTCTAACCCCCACCCTCCCCGCCCCCCCCACCACCACCACCCTATTACCATTTTTTTCCTACATTTTTTTCCTCATCTCCCAATTGCACGTCACCAGCAGCTCCAAACCAAAACCATAGATGTGAATACACATTTAAACTACATCTGGGTCAATATACTGTGCTTATTGTGCGTTGTCCTGTCAAATACATGTACAAAATAAGAATAATTAAGCCCTTTCAACCTTTTGCCTCCTTCTTGTCACTTTTTGCTTTTGGTTTCTCCTCATCACAACCAAAACCTTCAGTTTCTCCCCTTTCCTTTTCTTCTGTCCTCAAAGTCCCTCCTGTCTCCCCTCTTGTCACTCTTCCCCCGTCCCTAGTCCTCTTGTCTCCCCATCTTGAATCCCTCTTTGCTCCTCACATCCACATCCTCTCCAACTAAACAATAGATGCCTTGAGCTCTGAAAGATCACTTCCCATCCCACCCCAACACCATCAACACTAGCTACCCTCCTCCTCTCCCACCCCGTGATGATATGCAGAGTGGGGCAGCAGCCTTCTTTTGTTTAGCTTAGCGCAAATGAAAATTGCTAATCAATTTTTACCCCCTCTTATTTCATGGCGTGTAGTTCCTGCCCCTCCCCTGCCAGCTGTCATTGTGTGGTTGTGGCGCAGGGCTGAAAGCTTCATTAGCAGGAGGACAGCATGTTTTGCCCCTCAGCACTGTATTCATGGAATTACTAAAGATAGATAGGACATTGCCTAGTGTTACTCATAGAATTAGATACTTCCTTATGTCTCATGATTATCTTTCATGTCAAAAGTATAGCACAGAATTTGGATCATGGTTTTATGATTATAATCAATGTTTTTTGAGGCATCACATGCACTTAGAAGTGAAGTTTAGTGAAGCAGCATCCTTCAGAGTAACATTATCAAGAGCTACTATAACTAAACCAGCAGAATAACCACAAATGCTGGCTTGAAGCATGGTCCCTTTTTATCTATTTCCATTCTGTGACTATGATATCGTATGACAGTAGCAGACCAGTTCAAGGAAAACTAAAGCATTCTTTAATGCAGAAAGGCCAGACTTTATACCAGCCAAATATTTCTGAAGTTCTCCTCTCTTTTTCTTTAATCTGTCTTTCTTGTTCATTCTCTGTGTTTCACATATAAAGCATATATGCTGCCTACTAAATACGTTTATTCTAGAGGACTAAACTATGGAGCAGCAAAAATGTAAAGTATCTAGAAAATGGACGTCTTTCTACCCAGCAGAAAGTTAGTGTGTGAATCCTTGCTATATACAAACTATGCAGCCATGGCAGGGGACGAGTCCAGTCATGTAATGGGCCTCCACTAAGGTTTATTTTATTTTATTTGTCCCCGGGATGGTGATCGGCAACATCGGAGGCAGACAAAGGTGACCTTGTTTTCCTAGTGGAATATATAAATCCCTGTAGGGCAGGCGGACTTACGTGACCGTGACCAGAAGGAGCAAAACTTTACGTAAGGGGCACTTTTAGGAGGAAAGTGAGCACATCTTGCCTCTTGCCAAACAACAATTTATGAGGCTAATCAGCCGAAGGTTACAATATACCATCTAAAACAATGTATCACAGTCTAAAAGGAACACCATCTGTACCGTTTCCAGTAGTAGCTTTGGCTGTCACAAGACTGGTCAGGACTCTATATAACAAATTGTCAACATATCTTGGTGGGGAAAAGATGTAAAGAGTTGGGTACATGTATACAACCTCTAGCTTATCTAGTGTTTCATATTGTAATGCCCCCCACTGGCTGGCTTCACTGCTGATTTATTGGCAAAAGTACAGAGGCTAGTTTGTTCTGTAGCCATCATCAAAACAACAAAAGGTGTTCGTGTTGCCTCTCTGAACTAGCCTCTTGCTTCGAATCCCACTAAATGACTAACTTCCCAAACTAACAGGAGGAACAGCCCCTTTAATCCCCTCTATCTGCTCATCTCAGATACGCTTGTAACATTTTCACTGACACCCTGGAAATCTCAGTAACTGCAACAAACACTCCTGTATATCTTGAAATCTGTGCTCGGGTCGCCATTACTCAACTGTATGTTTACATAGCAAATAGTTGTTTAATGCTATATTAATGTTCTGAGTGTCATATAGAGAACCTTTGATTATTTAGAGGACGCCATGACAAAGCGTGTTGCTTCTTGGCTGGTTGTGACCAAGCACTTCAGGCAGAGCTGACGTTTGCCTCCTCAGCTTTAGAGGGGGTAAGCTATATAAAGCTAATGCCGGCATAAAGTGCACAGGTCAGAGGTCACAATACGGCCAGTGGTAATGGGATATGAGAGAGAAGGGGAGAGAGAGAGAGAGAGAGAGAGAGAGAGAGAGAGAGAGCTGTTCTCTTCTCTTCCTGCTCTCTGTACTGATCCACCATACCACCTGCCTTTTGATAAAAGCTGAAATGATAAAAAAAAAAAAAACGTGCAACTGTCCTATCCTTCATATGGAGAGGTGTTTCTATGTGTGAGCATTCTGCCCTAGTTTGAGCTGTTTGTCTGTTTGAAACTGATAATCACAGGCTCTTCTGTCTACTGTGAGAAACAAATCCCTCCACTCTGAGAGAACATTTTCCAAAGCCACCTACAGCTAATCTCACATCAACTTAACTTAAACCAACACTTAACTTCAGGACATTTTCTCAGAAATAACTTCATATCAAATTAAATGATGTTTTCTGCATTCTCCCCTATTGGTTATAATGACATTTAGAAAGCTAAACCAAATTTTATGGCAACACGGTTAAAGTTGTCCTTTGCAATGAGAAAGTATATGGACAACTGTCATAAGCATAGTTGAACCACAGAGTACAACACCCCTGTAAAAAATAGCTGATGTTTGCTACATGAAAACTTGCGTTTGCTTTGGTTTTCAAGTAAGTGGTGCAAATAATTTGGTCAAACTGCAGTCAGATTGTGCTTTTGTTTCCCTGCGAGTCACATCCTAAGGTAAATGCTTGTTTCGTAGATTTTCCAACTGTTGTGGAAATCACCCGATAAGGTTTACCTTACCATTTTACCTAATATAAGTGTGAAGCTGGTTTCTAAAGCATAGCGACTTTTGAAGAGTTGACACTGCAGTCTTGACACAAGGAGCTACAGCAGCATGGTTTTCTGAATCCTTGTCAGTCTTTCTCTTCTATTCTGTCTCTGTCTCCACCCTGTCTACAACCCCCATTTGAATCTGAACTGAACCGACAAGGCTGTTGAATCTGACACATACCAACAGCAGTGTGTCTGAGGCCATGATAAAGGAGGTGGCTTTTTGATTGGCTGGGACTTGCACCCCTGTCAGCAGCTTGGAACACAGTTATGCTTGTCTTCACATCAGCAATGCATTTCATTTAGAAAACAGGAACAATTGGATGTTTTTCACCACACATCCCATTGACCTGAGAGTTTGGTTTGCTGGATTCAGTTTGTCAAGTGACATTAAGACATTAGTTATATTCCGAAGCCGTTATTCTTCCGTAGGACTTAAGGATGAGGTGATGAGAGCATGCAGCATACATATGCTGTGAGGCATGCATTACATATTTCTTTGTCTATTCTCTATCGTTTTGGTCCATCACTGTGATTTGTGCCCCAACCTCAATTTTTCTATACAGTACCACCATATCAAAATACTGTCAACTCTAATGACTCTCTCTCTCCCCTTTTCCACTGCCATCTTGTTCTTGACCCTAAGTGTTGGTGTCAGGACTTTCCTCTCTCGTTCTCTCTCTCTCCATGCTTGTTGATCATAGTTTTTCCATCTCCTTCTATTCATAGCCCAAGGATCTGTTTGTCACCTCACTTTACGGTGTCTAGTTGCTTCTTCGGGGCTATTAATAACGCCAGCGAATATAAATATATTGATACTGTACCTCCAATCTGGTGATAAGACAACATGACCCCCCTAATTCAATCAGACTCCCTTTAAAATATCTCTCGGTCACAGGGACCAAAGCAGTTGTGTTAGTGTGTGTGTGTGTGTGTGTGTGTGTGTGTGTGTGTGCGCATGTGTGTAGCAGTGTGCACAGTACATGGTAATCCAAGGTGGTGATGGTCGCTCATGGCTTTTCTGTTTTCTAGTATCACGTACCGGGCCATAGTATTTTCATTGAAACCAGATCATACTCAACAATCACATGTATTAGCATGTAAATACCAGTGTCAAGTACAGAGCATAAAAGGTTAGAGTGGGCAGTAGGTAAGTAGGTTTGCCATTAAATCATGATATTTACTAATGTCAACCAGAGATATTGCAGTTCAGATATTTTTTGTTCAAAATTCTACTAATGTGTTGTCCTCTGGATCATTAACTGTAAGCTAATATTACCCAACAGCACCTTTAACTGTGCTTCACAACATTATGGTAGAGCCATCTCAGAAGTACTGAAGGACAGTTCATGACCAGGTCTCAACTGACACTCTCAAATGACCGTATGATATAACTAAGAAGAATCAGACCTAGTTCCATTAACTTTTACGCGACACAAACAGCTGTTTCCATTGGTGGTAATGGTGCAAGGTCTGTGTAGTTACAGATAATTCTCTCTTCTTATGAGCTTTGGGTGTCAGGGGTGGCATGGAAACAGGAAGAGGACAGGACAGGACAGCACAAGCTCCCAGGAAGCGCTCCAGGCTTTGAAGCCAATTTGACATAGTGGCCAAATCATGTAATTACAACAATGGCATCCATCATGTGATGCCATTGGGCCAAAACTTTTCTCTATACACTTACATGCTGAAAGAGACATCTGCAAATCAGTGGATAAATTTTTTCTTGAGAGTCTCAACCCCTGCGAAATGACTCATTTCACCATCATACTTTCATCCAGTGGGTTCAGTGACGTTTGGAAAGTTTAGAGGAGCCGTACTATTAAATCATTTTATCACCATTTAAATTAGCAGAGGGCTTGCTGGCTCAGCAGGCTTGAGTTGCTAGTGCACATGCTCTATGGGCCCAATGATGCGGAAGATCTGGGTACTTTTACACCCGGGAAGACAACGTTTTTTGGCTTCATACGCCAGAGAACTTTCTTAGGAACGAACGGAGCCCTGCCTCCAATGCAGTATCCAGTTCTCTTTATACATCCATGGGAGAGGGGAGGAGAGCACCCTTTACCAAAGAAGGTGCTGACCAGATGGACTTGACTCACAACTATGGCAATATTGTTTATTTCAGTTCTGACAGAATCAGCAAAAAGGATTAATGTTAATGTGTACATGCATACTGCACATACCATCTTGTGCATAAAACTAAATTAACCAGAGCTCACCGGTGATGTGAGAGTAGCTGTATACAGTTCTCTCCCCGTTTCTCTCTCTGGTGTGTCTCTCTAGCTTGCTAGCCTTAGACCCTTTATCAATGAAATTAACTTATTTTTCGATTTGCCAATGTGCACTTTTTGGCACTAACAAAGTTTTTCTGGAGAAAACCTAGTCCCCTCTGAGTTTAGAACATGTTAGTTTGTAGAGAGATAAATGTACTGAAAACTATAGAGGTTGAAACATAGAAAGTGGGAGAGAACAGAGAAAGTAAATCGCTGTGTTTTTTTTTTTTTTTTTGTATGCTATAGACAGCCCATTCTCAGCTGCATCTCACCATTCTCACACTCAGCATCTCTCTCCCAGTGTGTGTGTGTGTGTGTGTGTGAGTGTGTGAGTGTGTGAGTGTGTGAGAGCATGCTGCAGTGTGTTTTGAGCCTAGTGGAAAAGCAGGAAGGGTTGCTAATCCGCGTGGCTGGCCGAGCAGAAAGGCCATTCATATTTATAGCTGACTGAATCACATTCTGTCATACAGATGTCCAATACTGAGACCTGGAACAAGAATAACTCCAGAACAAGATATGAACAAAATATGGGTCTAAAGGAAAACCCAGACCAGAGCCATATTTAGAGTCCGCTGAGTCACCCTTTGTTATAAATGACACCATTATTGAAATAAAGAAAAACTCAGTTAGACCCAAATATGCTTCACAAATGACCTAAAACCAGCATGAATATCTGCTGAGTCATTCAGTCATCCAATCCTGCTAGAAGTGGCTAGCAACCAGAAATTGTAGGAAAATGGGGACAGCCTCCGTGTGGCACTACATATGTTTACTTGTATGATTATGAAGCTTGAAACTTTGGCAGATAGAAGGAACCAGGTGGTAGGCTAAGACTCCTGTCCATTGAGCAGCATGCCCCCAAATGTACTTCTCTTAAAACTGCATTCTTCAAAATGACAAATCATGATACTCATGATCATAAAAGTTGTAGTTGGAGTGTAGAGACCCTAATGAGTTAAATATATTCCACCTGTAGTTTGAGACTGATGTTGTAACCTTTCAGAAGACGTCATTATAGATAGAAAATATTTAAAGTAAACACTGTATGCAGTTAACAGGAACTGCATCTTAAAATAGTTTTCACATTGGCTCAACCATAGTGGTTGCTGCTTTGTAAGAACATGAGTTATGGGGACAAATGCCAAATTCAGTCCGTTGTTCCCCAAAAGAATGAGGTTGCTGTGTTGCTCATTGACAGTGCCATTGTTGGTCACTACCCGGCCTCAGAAAGGTAAAGGGATATTTTTAACCTGCTGCATCACAGTCATTGAGAGGTAGGACAGGAATAACTAGAACTGGACAGCAATAGAGGGTCTAAAAGTGAACTGAGGTTGTGAGTGCTTATTTATAGTGTCCTGGGTCACATTCTGTCAAACACATGTCTGGGCTATCAGAAATCCTTGAAAAAAAACAAACAAAACTAAAATAAAAAATAAAGAAAACTTGTATATGACCTTATAACAATTTTAGAGGCAAATCTCGCCTTTCATTGTTTAGAGTGCGTGTGTGTGCGCACACCCTTCTGCCATAGTATTAGTCAGATGAGGTATTTTTGGAGAACAGACTGTTCTCTCTCAGTGTGACTCCAGTCAGCGTGCCATTTTCATGAATCATATCACTGACCGAGATACGGTATTGTTTGTGCACACTCTCACACAGAGATATACTAATACACACACACACGCACACAAAAGCAAGTACTTGTGGACTTGCATACAAGCTCACATGTCACTTACACATGTCTTTACACACACACAGATACACTGCACAGAGGCACACCATCACTCACACATACATATAGACATGTACAGACATCTGAGGATCCAGGAAGGTGTCGTTGGGGCAGCAGTAGAGGCAATGTTGCACTGTGCTCTATTTCTCTAACCATATTTTGTTTTCATTTCAGTATTTTTAAAGACCAGAGGTGATGTGTGCTTATGTGCATAAGGGACAAAAATGATCATTGAATCAACTTTACTGAGAAAAACGCATCTTTTTTCAACCCACTGAAACATAAAGGGAAACTCCACCCAAAACTTGTAATATCATATATTATAATCCTTATCTCCTGTAGGAGTGTGAATGTGAAAAGCTGGAAATTTGGTTCTTTATGAAGAACTACAATCAACTGTCAACTAGAATTTATGTTAGTTATATGGACCCCAATGGTGAATGATAATGAAGAATGGAATCATTCGTGGAAACTTCATAAAAGCATAATCCACCCTCTTTTTTGACTGGTTTTTAAAGTGTCAACACAATATGGTAAATTATGCCTAAATAGGCAGTTTCTCTTTGTATATCCATTGTTATCCAGCTGTTATGGTAAGGCAAATTTATTTGTATTGCACCTTTCAGACACAAGGCAATTCAAAGTGCTTTACAGGGACATAAAACACAATAAAAACAAGACACAGAAACATTAAATTGCATCTAATGGTACTTCTATGTTACTGTATTACCTTTGGAGGTGTACAGTGTATTACCTTTATGTTTGGCAAAAAAACAGCTTTTCTTTTCTTTTGCAGTTGTTTCAAAGAAAAAGAAAGAAATATAAATAATGTATGTGAACACCCTAATTAGGCACTATACTAAAGACAGCATTGTGTACAAAGGTAGTTATTCAAAAAAGCACTACAAAATACAGATATGTCGAAAAATGCCACAATGCTCTCATGGTAAATTACATTTTTCTACTGTAAAAGATCATTTAATCTCATTTAAGGAAGAAACATATGCAGTGTACACTAAGTTCATATGTACAGTACGCATGTGTAACTTCTTATTCATGTGCTGTATGTGTGGGCACACCTATAGTGGGGCAAAAAAGTATTTAGTCAGCCACCAATTGTGAAAGTTCTCCCACTTAAAAAGATGAGAGAGGCCTGTAATTTTCATCATAGGTACACTTCAACTATGAGAGACAGAATGGGGGGAAAGAATCCAGGAAATCACATTGTAGGATTTTTAATGAATTAATTTGTAAATTCCTCGGTAAAATAAGTATTTGGTCACCTACAAACAAGCAAGATTTCTGGCTCTCACAGACCTGTAACTTCTTCTTTAAGAGGCTCCTCTGTCCTCCACTCGTTACCTGTATTAATGGCACCTGTTTGAACTCGTTATCAGCATAAAAGACACCTGTCCACAACCTCAAACAGTCACACTCCAAACTCCACTATGACCAAGACCAAAGAGCTGTCAAAGGACACCAGAAACAAAATTGTAGACCTGCACCAGGCTGGGAAGACTGAATCTGCAATAGGTAAGCAGCTTGGTGTGAAGAAATCAACTGTGGGAGCAATTATTAGAAAATGGAAGACATACAAGACCACTGATAATCTCCCTCGATCTGGGGTTCCACGCAAGATCTCACCCCATGGGGCCAAAATGATCACAAGAACGGTGAGCAAAAATCCCAGAACCACACGGGGGGAACTAGTGAATGACCTGCAGAGAGCTGGGACCAAAGTAACAAAGGCTACCATCAGTAACACACTACGCCGCCAGGGACTCAAATCCTGCAGTGCCAGACGTGTCCCCCTGCTTAAGCCAGTACATGTCCAGGCCCGTCTGAAGTTTGCTAGAGAGCATTTGGATGATCCAGAAGAGGATTGGGAGAATGTCATATGGTCAGATGAAACCAAAATAGAACTTTTTGGTAAAAACTCAACTTGTCGTGTTTGAAGAAGAAAGAATGCTGAGTTGCATCCAAAGAACACCATACCTACTGTGAAGCATGGGGGTGGAAACATCATGCTTTGGGGCTGTTTTTCTGCAAAGGCACCAGAACGACTGATCCGTGTAAAGGAAAGAATGAATGGGGCCATGTATCGTGAGATTTTGAGTGAAAACCTCCTTCCATCAGCAAGGGCATTGAAGATGAAACGTGGCTGGGTCTTTCAGCATGACAATGATCCCAAACACACCGCCCGGGCAACGAAGGAGTGGCTTCATAAGACGCATTTCAAGGTCCTGGAGTGGCCTAGCCAGTCTCCAGATCTCAACCCCATTGAAAATCTTTGGAGGGAGTTGAAAGTCCGTGTTGCCCAGCGACAGCCCCAAAACATCACTGCTCTAGAGGAGATCTGCATGGAGGAATGGGCCAAAATACCAGCAACAGTGTGTGAAAACCTTGTAAAGACTTACAGAAAACATTTGACCTCTGTCATTGCCAACAAAGGGTATATAACAAAGTATTGAGATGAACTTTTGTTATTGACCAAATACTTATTTTCCACCATAATTTGCAAATAAATTCTTTAAAAATCAGACAATGTGATTTTCTGGATTCTTTTTTTCTCATTTTGTCTCATAGTTGAGGTATACCTATGATGAAAATTACAGGCCTCTCTCATCTTTTGAAGTGGGAGAACAATTGGTGGCTGACTAAATACTTTTTTGCCCCACTGTATGTATACTTACACTGCAGGTCTCCATATGCAGAATATTTTGGGTCTTAGTGTGTCTGTATGTGTGTCTGTGTTTGAGCTACATCTATGGTGGAGAGTCCTAGTTTCAAAGCTGTCATTAATTAGCTGGAGGAGACCACTGTCGGCGTCAAAACTGACAGAAAAAGAAGGTCCAGGGGAATACTACACACACACACAGACACACTAGTAGTACTACAGCTTCCACAATAGATAAAAAAATCTGAGTTCATAAAATATTTGTCTGATTTCACTCACATTATTAATGAATCAATTATTAAAAGCCCCAAGCCGACTAAATGCAGAGGTTCAGTCTTTGTTTTATCTCACCATGTTTGTCAAAGTTAATTTAAGTGATTGCTGGTAATGCAGTTACATGTTGGAATAAAAGCCAGTAAGCCACAGAGACTGGTTGAGATCATTTTTGACAAATGTGATTTACATCAATAAAAGGCAGCAAGTGAAGCGGTTAAAGAGGATAACTTCTAACAATACTCTAGAGAAAGACTCATACGTCAAATCAGTTTGTATTTATCTGTCAGCTGTGTTGGCGAGCCCTCTGGAGAAAAGGAAATACACATTCAAACATAAAGAGTTGCACTTCCAGTACACACACACACACACACACACACACACACACACACACACAGACATACATACATGCAGAGCAATGCAGAAAAAAACATGCAACACAAACATACAGTATACACACACCCTCAGACAAGACCCAAAGCACTGTCTCTGCAGTTATAGCCCAAATCTACAATTATTTCATGTGTTCTGTGTGTGTGTGTGTGTGTTTGTGTGTGTGTGTGTGTCCCTCTTCTCTCCCTTGAGTACCCTCACCTCCTCAACCTGTCTCAACCTTTCCACCTTTGCACATTCCCCTCCTGACTGAAACTAGGTCTCCCTCTTCTTTCTTTTCCTCTCCTCCTCCCATTACTGTGTCTCTTGCTCTTGTTCTCCCAACTTCTTTTTGTTATATAGATATTCTCTCTCTTCCTCTGTATTGAGATACCCCCCTCACAGCACCCCCAGTGACCCTGTCCATGACCACTGACCTCAGGGGTAAATGCAAGGTCCCACCTCACCAGGAAATAAAGACATTAGCTTCCTCCCGCTGTCTGACCCCGCTCACCTCCCTCATCTTCCCTCACCCCTTCCTCCATATCCCTCTCCCTAAATCCCCTTTGTACCACCTCCTGTTCTGTTTTTTTTCCTCCCTTCAGCCACCTCTCTCAACTCTGTTTTCCCCCACTTTTACTTGTCCCATCATATTGTGCTGCGCTGTTTGAAACGCTGTTTCAAGTTTTTCCTTTACTATCATTATATTGTTTTTATATACATTTCAAGAACCAAAGCCAGACAAGACAGGCACCTTGTTCAGGCAAGGTTAGGCACTTCATTCATCTTTAACATGCGTTATAAATGTTTAGTATTAGCTGGAAATATATTAAAAAAGCTCCTGTCAAAATTTAACTGTGGTCATTTTAAACTTGGAGAACTTATGCACATTTTTAACAGGTTTATCTTTTCATGATTAGATGACGGCCAGTGCTGCGGAATTGCTATTTAAATGCGATGTTTCAGTTCAGTGGATTTATTGTGTTACAAAATACGCTAGTTTAGCTGATAATGTTCAGTAAGAATTTAGGCCACCTAAATGTAATTAATGTAATGTCCTCCAGAGAGGGCAATAATTGTCAGATTATCCATCTTTGCATCAGTTTTCAAGTTGCCTATCCTGACAAGTCACAATGGCAATATGGCTAAAGACCTATTAAATAGATAATTAGGCATTTGTGTCAAACCCTAAATATATGGCTATGCAGAGGCTGTATATGTATTTGTATAGCGTTTCTAGTCATTTCGACCACTCAGAACGCTTTTAACACTACGATGCGAATTTGGAGGAGCTGGGGAACGAACGGCCGATCTTCAGATTGATGGACGAATGACACCAATGACACCTTTTCACACACACACAGTTTATTTTTTCAAAATTGCGCATGCTAGGGTCATCCTCAGCAGTGTACACCTCCAGTGCTCAAGTCGAACTCCCCCCAGCGCCCCACACCGTCCACATACACTGACTCGCCTCAAAAACTGGATTTTGTGATCTCTCCTGAGAATCCCTCTCACACCTCTTTCCAGTGACTTTATTGGCATGACTCAGCTTGAGACAGTGTTGCTAAACATGGATTCAAGTTTTCGGGTATGGAGCTTATAAGGGAGAAACATGTGTTTTCCTCTCTGTTGTTCTCTACGGATCTCTCTCATCATAAAACTGGATTTTTGGTTTCCTCTTGACACCCCATCTGTGTCTCTCCTCTTTTTCCAGCTCACTTTCTGCTGAAATCATATTCCGACTTCTCTGCACTTTTTGTGGTCTTACTTGAAGAGGTGAACAATAGATCTTCTGCCAAATGTCTCATCATCGTCTTTATCAGCAGATGCTATGATTGACTAATGGTCTTGGTTATTATCATTTTTCTAATCTGTCTCCTTAATATTATGACAACAGAGAACCTCAGTTTTCTGGCTTCTAACTTGAGGAACAGCTTGTTCATGTCTCACAATCGAGACAGAAGTGTCCTAGACGATAAGGGTACATAATAAAGTTATGTTCAAGAATGGATCCCTGCTTTAATGTCATATGCATATTTAGCCCCTCAGCTGGCTAACCACAAACTCTAAATCAGCAGGAAAGGAGGGCAGACTATTCCCCTGAAATACACTTTGAAAAGAAAAAGTGTTTGCATTTGGTTTTGTGAGGTAGATTGCCTTTGTGTGTGTGGTTGGGGGTTTATATTTGTATCTCCTCGTGTCTGCTTGTGTATGAGTTACCATGGTTTTGTGCTTCTTTGCATGTGTGTCTGCATCATTAGTGTGTTGGTTTTTCATCCACAGAGGGAAAAGGAAAAGTGTTCCCATGAGATTACTCTTCCTCTCTCCCTCACTCCCTTGTTCCTGAGAGGAGATAGGAAGAAAACATTTGTCTTGTGCGGTTGCTCACAGCAGTAACACAAGTCAAGCATGTCACCTGCGTGTAGCGCTTTGCTTTATGCATATTCATAACTTTTTCCCATCTCAGGATATAGAGCACAAAGACAGACAGAAAACAGCGCACATACCTCATCTCTTTTCTCACTTCTACTCCTTTCTACTCTAAATCCCGCTCTCTTCCCTCTAAGATGTTTGTTTGAACTTTAGAGAAAGTAGGAAATATTTACTTTTGCTACTTCAAGAAAGAAAGTAAATGCTGGGCAGTGTGGGGGGAAAAAATGGTGAAGTAAAATATTATGCAAAGTTTTTTTTTTTCTTTTTTATTGCCAGAATGGTTAAAGCTTATTGTTTAAACAGTGACCTAAAGTTGTGTAATAGCATAATACAGTATAGTGATGCATAGGCCTCCACCATATCACTAAACACATTTCTCACTCAAAAGTGTATAAACTCAAGGAAGTTTCTTTCCACTCCCCCTTGCCACATCTTTTTATGCAGCTAGTAATGCTCTGGCCACTTTGCCCTTGGCCTATTGTCTTTGTAAATTTCAAACAAGCTACAGGAGTCTCTGTACTTCGTGCCTTCTAGCGGCTATAAAACCCAAATTTTTCATTTTACTTTTTTTTTTCCAGCAAAAGCTGCAGTCCAGCAAGCTTGTGGTGCAGCTTATATGTGTTTCTCCTAGGCTGTGTGAAGATAAAATGCTGTTTAAAAGCCCAGAAGACATGTCAGCTGAAATAGATCATAGTGCAATGTATCCATGGTCCATGCTGGCAATTTCAGGAGGATGAGCTGTGTCAAGAGAGCTTGGAATTGGACACTTTTATAGCCTTCTTCAGAGGTGGGCAAAAATATAAACAGTATCCCATGAAAGCAGTAAAAAAAAGTGTTCCATTTAAACACTGATATATTTATGCCAATCTTAAGTTTTAAAGCATTCATTTAAAAGTCTTTTTATTGACACATATATCTTCTATAGACTGAAACAACCAACCCAGATTTATAATGAAAGAAACACTGTTTTAGTATACCAACTGCAGCACTACGTGCAATGGAAGGCTATAAATAAATACTCCCTTATTTTTGTTGTTTTTGGCCACAGGAGCACAAAATAACCTATATATCCAAGGTAAATAGGAGAATAAAATCCGGGAAGCCAAACGTGCCCTATTATTTAAACTACTGCTGTCATTTAACAAGTTTAGTCTTTTCTTCAGTCTTTTCTTTGTTAAACATCAGTTACTGTTACTACGTTATTACTGTACTTTTATTGTATTAAAGCTGCCACATTCTGTTTTATACCTTCACTGACTGCTGACCCTTCACGCCTCTTAATTGCTTCAACTGCTTCAGTTTGACATTGCAGAGCAAAAGGATTGCAGCGAGGCTAAAAACAAACCCAATCTAGTCTGTTGGGCCATATTTTGGCCTTTGTCAAAAACTGACATCTATAGAAATGTCTGGTGCTGCTGATAAATTTCAGTCCTAATATGTTATGATCCACAAACATTACGCATGATACGACATGAATAAATCTCACTTTCTGCCACCGTCTTGGCAGTAAGTTTTGTTTAACAACTTTATTAAAACAATTGTACAACAGGTTAAAGACAGTTCGTCTGTACAGTTTGTGTCTACAGTTACAAACATGCCTTGAGGACGTTATGGTTATGATTAGGGATAGCAGAGATCGCACTTTCCTAGCAATTTTTTCTCAAAATAACTGCCATACAAAATAGGCTACCATGTCTGTATATGCAAAAATACTACGCTGTTGTTAATGTGGTTACATCACTTAAACATAATGTGCCTTGTTTGCCTGAATGTAGCTGTAAATTAGCCCTAGTTTGTCAATGCCGTCTTCTCAGACACTCAGCACCATGGACAGGGCCTGCCTGGACTTTTAGTCCTGTGAGGTTGCTCTTTGTGGTCTGTGCAGAGGTCAGTCAGTTTCATGTTTGACCTTTTTTCTTCCCTGCTTTGCTTTTACGTTGTGCTACATAGTGTGTAATTAGGTTTAATGAGTCACTATGCTGAACGCTACATGTAGACTGTTTAGTTGGAGCATTAGGAGAGTGTGCATGTCATGTATTGGATACATGCATTGATATGTTTTCATGTGGACATTAGTGTTCTATAGTTTGTTGTGCTTCTGCTGCGTATCTCCAGTATGTTCTGCATAATAACTGAGTAGGTAGGAAGCTTTGTAACACTGTTGCCTATATAATTTATTCATTTATGTTAAGTAGATGGATAAGAGAGGCATGTAAGTCATGCATCTGTATGGCGTAAAACTGTTGTCTGAATGTCATCTTGCTGTTGTGATGCATGCTTTGTTTGTGTGACGTAAAATCTTGAAATCTGAAATGCTTAACGTTAACTTTGTTTGTAAAGGAGTACCGGCAAGGACATGTGTCCCGTTTTATGTCTTTTTCAGAGGATCTGTCTCACTTTACTTCCACACATTTTCCCCCACCGCTCCAATGCCTATTCTACTGTCATTCCGTTTATTCAAGCAGCCAAGTATTATTCACTGTACAAGTCACTTTTCTCTTAGTACGAGTGGGCATGAGTACTAAGAAACTACTGGTGATAAATTCACTGCCCATAGGACCACAGGCCAAAGGGAAACCTTCAGAGAGCACACACACAGCATTTATATGATTTATATGTAGTATATAGGTATTGTGCGTGTATGAGAGGCAGAGAGAGAGAAAGAGAGAGAGAGAGAGAGAGAGAGAGAGAGAGAAGGGGTATGGTGAGGTCAGGTTTGCGGGAGAGTTTTTCTAGCTGTGTGTTTGATTCGGTTTGGTTTACAACAGATGGGCCTACTGTGTGACCCACAGGCAAATACATGTAGCCCCCCACCTCTATACACACACACACACACACACACACACACACACACACACACATAATCGCCACAGATTTTCAGGTCCAGGGTATATACAGTATGCTCTGTGTATGCTCTGGACCTGAGAAGTGTTCTGGTTAACAGTAGGCTGTTGGAAGGATACATAACATAAAGACACCCTGAACCTTAATGAATGAATGAAGACCTACTATAGTCATATATCAACTACATACAACAATTTCAGGGCATTGTAATACATTGTAACATTGTTATTCGGGTAATAGAATGACTCTCCTGGTAGCACATTATGTTACTATTTCACTTATATGTCTGTAATACAGGTGTGTTAGAGGTGGACTTAGTAATGTAGGGCCCTAGAAGCATTATTTACTTGCCTTAGTGAAAACATACTGAAGTGTCAGTTTTGCCGGTTTAGCACCATTAAACGAGAGGTTCCAGTCTTGACTCTAGAGACGTGGAAGCAGATCGGAGTGGGTGTCATGTTGAGGCAATTTGTGCGGAGTGCAGACACACCGATAGTCCATGAACCCGCAGGGGAAAACATAGTTCACACGGTTACCGTGACAATTAACACTAAGGGTCAACACAGGTCAACTGGAAGAGTAGGAGGAGGAAGTAAGGAGGGGGGGATAAAATGAAGATGAGGACTGAAAAGTGTAGAGTGAAGAATGAGAAAAAGAAACACAAGGTGGGAAAAGAATAACATTGATACGGTAAGTGAGGAAATGGGACAAGAAGAGAGGACAGGGCTGTGGTGAGGAGAGGGGGGAGGAAGCAAGGACATGAATAGAGGATAGAGGAGAGGAAGGTGAGAAACGTCAAGTGAAAAAGAGAGAGGGAAGTGAGGAAGAGAAAGGGAGAATTGTGTGGAGAGGGAAAGGGGTGAGACAAGGGAAAGAAAGGGGTTATTTAAAAAAAAAATTGAAGAAGGGGAAGGAAAAAAAAGTGAATGAGGGGGAGAAGAGAGTCAGAACAAGGTGCAATACAGCCAACAACTAAAGTCTTGTGGAGTAGAATATTGAAGTTTGTAACAAATATAGACTTTTTAGATGATTCCAGTAGAAACTGAATGATTTGCAGAACGTATAATGAGACAGAATTTGTATTATTTCCAAGGAGCGTCAGGAGCACTTGTATAGAAAGAGACAGATGGATGACAAATTGAAGGGTAAATGAAATGACAATGAAAAGTATCTTAAGGTAGCCAAATACCTCGTCATCTAATTAGTGTCGTGCATGAATGGATGAACGTTCTACAAGTGTAACAGAAATCTTCCCTCATTTCAAATTTTGATGATGTTTTTGATTTTGATGAAGTAAAGTCCAACATGTTGCTCCAAAGACTGTTATAGGTTTTCAATAGAATTGACATCTGGTGACTGTAAAAGCCGCAGCACATGATCCACAGCATTGTCATAGTCTTCAAACCATTCAGTGCTGTACCTCTTAATGGAATCATTCCTATTTGTTGTTTTTCTCAAATCAATTTCAATGTTTTTCCTTCAATTACCTGTCTGAATCTAAGCTGAGAACTCCCCCAACAGTGACTTGCTGCGGCTTTGCTGCTTTCATGCCCCGCACATTTAAAATCATTATGTTTGAAGCAAATTTTCTTGTTGATGGTCTCATTTGCCTGTGTTGCCTGCACAGAGGCATCAAAACTGGTAATTAAACCCCGAAAAGTCCTCGTAGTTGCTTTGGAACTTTTAAAGGGATCAGTTATAGTCACAACTGTGTCCCATTCCAGTTCTTGGCTCAAATTGTTTAACAAATCATAATCTAGTTTGATTTCTGCAACTGTACTTTTTTGCTTTTTTTCACGGTGTAAACACTCAGGGGACCAAAAAAGATATTACCTCTCTGTTTTGCAAACCGCTACCTTTCTTGCTGTCTTTCTCTCTGAGAACTTGTCTTCTCTTTTCTTTCATCTGTACTGCCCTGTCTGCCCTCAGCAGCAAACCCCTGCTTATTAGAGAAAGAGAGAGAAACAGAGACTGATGGAGAGCCAAGGCGAAAAGATAGAAAGAGGGAGAATGGAAAGAAATAGAAAGCAAATTTTGCTTGTCAGGATTTTTGTGTTTGCATTTGTGTGTGTGCGTGCGTGTGTGTGTGTGTGTGTGAGAGAGTGAGAGGAAGAGAGAGAGATTTTTGCTTATCGGACAGGAAGTGGATCTCTTACAATAGCATTCTGACGTTTCCCCTTCTCTAATGTGGAAAACTGTTAAGATTCCTATTCCAGATATCATGCACGCACACACACACACACACACACACACACACACACGTCACAGCGGTGCAGATAAGATGCAGCTGCTGTGTTGTAGACAGAATCACTGAGTCAGCCACATGTATTCACAGACTTAAGACAATCACTAATTCACACTAACACAAAAGCACACACAGACACACAACATACACAGTTTTACATGAGGCTAACATACTTCACATACAGTCTCAAATTTGCTATTCAGCTGATGCTCCAAATGCATTTATACACGCATAAAATACAGAGAGGGAGTAAACAGACAGGTATAGAGAAATATGGTTTGAATTATGATACAGAAAAAAATAGGGAAAAGTCTAAAGATGCAGAGATGTGCTAAAGAAAGAGAAAAAAATAACGAGATGAGGAACTGTTGGAAAGAAGAAATCAAAAAACAGACAATAAGAATACAGGCCTAAAAGACAATTGTCTTCGTGCCCTCCTTAGAGAAAGTAAATTTATTTCAGCACGTAACGTCCGTAGTCTGCCTTTCTAGTACAGGCTTGCTGCAGTAGTCTGTGTTACTGGTGTAAGTAAGGAGAATTCGCCAACAAGACGACGGCGGGGGATTTGGAGGAGGCATCGAAAATCCGTCATCCCACTTCCCTTCGTTCACTGTGCCTCCACTACCTCACTTTAGTTGCAAGCTCACAGCTGATTTCAGATTTGTGTCACTTGAAGTGTTACTGCATTTTTAAATGTCAGCAAACAGCTTTACCATTTCCATGATTTATCCATCTATTATGTTGAATCAAAAGTACTTCCACATATTACTTCTCAGATGGTGTCATGGTTATCGATCAGGCGAGGCTAGTTATTTTCCTGCAGCATGCAGTAGATCAGAGCGACAGTGCATTTTCCAGTGCCCCCCTGCAGGTATACAAAGCATGCGCTGTGCTTATACACTGATTTTTGAATTCTTCAATATAATTTTAAATTGAATCTTCAGATGTTTTTCCATGTTCAAATTGTAAAGCGTGACAGCCATAATGCACGTTATATGTCTGCATCCTTATTTGGTGGCCATACCCATAATTTAATTACAAATCAACGCTAAAATTTGACTGATGAGCGATTTTATAGATGTGACTGTCTCTATTCTTAAACTTCAGGCTTTACAATCCTTGCCTCAACAAATCATGAGCATTCAGCTAAACCGTGGAAGTCTAATAAATTACACAGTAAATTGACATAGAATTCATGAAAAACAGAATTCATGAATTTGCTTCTCTGAGGTTACGGTATAATGGGGATAATAAGGAATATAAAGTAAGGAATGGCAGTGTGTGAGACATCCAGATGGTGTAACAGAGAGATAGAGCTATGATGCAAGAGTAAAGTTGTGTCAGAGAAAAGGAGGAAAGGTGAGATAGAAAGGCTGACAGCTTGACTGCCAGACAATGAGGGAGAATACCCGGGAAAAGTGTTGCTCACATTTTCCATCACTGTAAACCGGAATAATTCCTCTCTAGTCCAGAGTAGGGATGTTCCAATCTCACTCATCGGACTCGGTATAGGGACTGAACTCTACGGCAATTCTGATACCTGTTTAATAGTGAATACCAGTCCGATACCAGAGTTCATTGGCTTGTTTGAAGTCAATTGTGCTAAAACCACAGTAAACTAATCCAGAGTACCATGAACGCATTGTTCAGAAGTGTGATCAGAGTGACTCTACCGGCCCACTGCTGACATGGCGTTGGGCACGTAGACATAACATAGAATTGAATAGATCGGCCCATCGATTGGCCACATTGTCAGCGATACCCAATCTGGCTACTTGCAGTCAGTGTTGGCTTGATATCCCATACCAGTGTTGGGATAGGTGCATTCCTAGTCCAGAGCTGTCAAAATGTGTACATAGTGTGAAGGGACGTGCAGTTCAAGCATACATAGTATTCGATAGTCACTGTGAAGAATCTTAGAGTAGCCCCCCCCCTTCATGCCGCCAGATGCAGCAGGTATAGCTCGTTTGAACTTAACTACATTGTTGTTTTCATCACTTAATGGTCAGTTTTTTGACGTTATTGCTGAAACACGTACAGAATTATATGTTTGAATTAAGTGTTTGGATTGAAACGGACCTAGATCTCCACAGGAGGAAAGGAAACAGAGCCCTTTTAAGAACTAAGCTAACCCCGGGTCCGGGTCTGGTCATGGGAAGGTCAAGTGGATGAAATGGTATTTAGGCTCAAGCAGTTTGTGCTTCATCTCAATGCCTGGATCAAGCTCCTGCTCCCAGTGGGCGTACCTCTAGGTGTCGACAAAAACAAGGGGAAATACATTTTTAAAACAAGACAATAGAGATAAGACAATTAGTTTTCTTTTTATAACATGACTATTTGAATATTTGGAAATCATCACCCTTCCCTAATAAGTGTGTATGAGAGAATGAGAGAGAAGCACTGGTGGAATCGATGGCTAAAAGGCAGGAGTGTGTGCTTTGCATACCTGTGATATGACACATTCATTCCTTTCCCACTTTTCCAGCTCTCCATACTTCTTCAGCTGCTTCTTCATACAAAATTAAGCCAGCAATGCAGTAAAGTGTCAGCTTTTTAACATCCAGCATTCACTTGCAGTTTTTTTTTTTTTTTTTTTTTCAGAAATGGCCTTCTCCACCTATTCTGTTTCTTCCTCATTTTTTGCTACGCAACTACTTCATCTTTGTTCAGTGTAAAGGCTTCATTCATGGAGTGGGTGACATCACACACAGAAACGAGACAGAAACAGCTCTTAAACGTTTCATTTCAACTTCCTTTGACTCCCACAATTCCTCAGTGCATTTCATTTTCATAAAAATATTGAAATTTATCCTCTTTCCAACAATGTAATTATCCAAGCAAACAGCTTTATGACCATCAAACTGACAGTGATGACGTGCACATTTAGCACATTTTAGCACATTTTTGACACCACAAACACATATTTTACAGCAACGTGTTCTGCAGCGTCTACTCTCTCTCATGGTGTGAAGATCTATGTGATGGGAAATGCACTCTTTGAGTAAAAGGATGAAGTTTTAGTAGTGGCTCTAAGATTAATCTGAAATGAAATCAAATGAACTCTCTGACCTGGGAGCCTCTCTGCAGTAACCATCATATTGGCGACGACTAATTGCAGAGGAGGACACTTAAAAAACACATACATTTCTTCTCCCTAGACTAAAACTCCTATATTCTTACACTATAACTCATTTCACCTCTTTATACTGGTCACTGCTTTGTTGTTTTTGATTGTAGAACAAACGTGTCTAACAAATTTTTATGAATATTACTTTAAAATGACCTATCCTTTTAGAGATAAATAGAATAAAGCTAAAACATTGGATCAGAGGTCTGAGTCAACAAGAAGAATATACCTAATATAGCCAGGAAAAGCTTGGATTCAGTGGTGTTCCCCTTTACTCATGATGAAAGAGAGATCAGATTTTTATATGTACCACAGTGAGGTCGACTATTGTCTGACTGATGAACAAACAGTCGGGCCATCCCCTAATCCCAGTTGGAGTTTACACACACACATGCGCACGCACACACACACAGAGTAAAATCCCACTGTGTGTGTGAACAAACAGAGGATGAAAGGCAAGACAGCGAGGGGAAGAGCACATATAAAGAGCTGCTGTTTTATTAATGAACCTGGAAACAGGCTTGGGATTCTCAGGATCTGTGTGTGTGTGTGTGTGTGTGTGTTTTGCTATGCACCCACACAATAGCAAAAAACCAGGGTGGATGCCTTGGACTGTATTGACACACGCGCTCACACACACACACACACACATACGCGCACGCACGCACACACACACACACACACACACACACACACACACACACACACACACACGCGGTCTCTAATAAATTCACTCTAATTCATTCTCTCTTTTCTCTGGGGAAGAGCCAGCAGTTTGCCTGATCCAAGGAAGCTTCACGTTACCTTCACTAAATAATTGATGCTTTCTCTCTCTCTGAGTTGCACTCACTTGCTCTCTCTTTCTGCTCTCTGTGTATCTGTCTGTTTCTCTTTTTCTTTCCGTCTGGTTCATTTTTTTTGTTGTTTGTCCATCTTCATTTCTGTGTTTCTTCTGTCTGCCTTTCCAACTGTCTCTCTTCCTCGTCTCATTCTGTATTGTATTGTCTGCATTTCTACACACACACACACACACACACACACACACACACACACACAGAGTTATGATTTTAAAAGAATAGCCAGCAGTTTGGGAGATGAAGGTGTTATAGAATAGTTTTTCTTTTCAAAAGCCAAATCCCTTGTGTATATGTGTGTGTGCGTGGCTCTATGTGTTTTTATGTGTGCTTATGCGTGAGAAAGAGGGAAGAGGGAGGGAGAAGAGGACTTTAGGGTGAGAGATCTTCTCGTGTCCAAATGCCCCCCTTAAGAATTGAAAGCACAAAAAAAGTTTCCACAAGTAGATGCACAGTGTGCATGAAAATGATTTTGTGTACAAGCATGTGTGTGTTTGTATTTCTGTATGTGCATGTGAAAGAGTGTGTGCTTGTGCAGGGACCTTCTTCCCCCACTGCCACAGGGATCTGACCCCACTAACCAGGGGTTAAGTGCTCCTTCTCTCTTTCTCCAACATTCATCCTGTCCCCTCTCCCTCTCATTCTGACATGCTATTCCCATTTCTACATTTCCTCCCATTACAATTCTCTCTCTCATTTTCTGTGTCACCGCTGAGGGTTGGCCACTGGAATCCAGATGCTTCCCACTATATTCCTGTGAATATTGAAGATCGAATTTTTTAGATCTCTGGTATGGCTATTAGTTGCTAAAATAGCTTATTTTCTGAGGGAATTTTAATAGTGGTCCTGTTGATTTAAAAGGTTTGCGCTTTAATTGTGATTGCTGTTAATTTTTTGCCAAGTTGCAGTTGCATGATTTTTTATTATTTTGATAATAAATACAACATCAGTAAAAGTTCATCAACTCAAAGCAGTTTTACAACATAAAAAATAAACTTATTTACCACAACTTTAAGTTGTCTGTTCAACTAGTATGAAACAAAACTGCTCTACCTCCTGAGCCAGAGCCACTGCCATGCCACTCCATCGATAACACAGCAGCGCTAACGTAGCTAACAGTGCTAATGGGGGGTAGTGGCTCAACCCCTTACTCATGGGGGGCGACCTGGGGAGAACTGGAGGGTGGCCACCATGCTCCCACAATGATGTTACCCTCGGTAACAGCCAATGAGCCTCACGCCCTGCCCCAGCAGTGCACAGTGGTGACATATTTCCTGCTATGTGTTTTGGAAGTAGCCAGTAGGAAACGTACTGTCTCCAAGAGTCTCAACCAAATGACCTTTAGGGCCCAAATGCACATAACCTCAAGGTCCTTCCCTTTGCATTACATGGGTATAAGTAAGAGGTCAAAGGGATGGCATGTACTGAATGTGGTCTGTCCTTGTATGTTAACCAGCACTGTGTGTGATTTACGCATTTGCCATATGATATATCGCCAACAGGGATAAGCCTGGAGAGGATTGTGTGTTCACTGGCCAGTAGGGGCCGCAAAGGGTCAACAGTTCAGTTTAGAATGTTGTTTCTAGTTCAGGAATGACCATATTTTACACTAAATGCCTTTGTACATTTTGCATTAAGTCATGTAGCAGAAGGTATTCACTAGCCTAAAAACAAGCCTTACCTAGTTTGTCACAGGCAACCATTGAAAAGTTTGGCCTCATTTTGAGCAGGAGCATCTGCAGATTAACTCCATAGCTGGCATATTTTGATCCAATGAAGTCTGCTGAAGTCTGTTCCGTCATCAGATAGTGTTTCCTGTGGTGGTGCCCTCCGCAGTTGGGGTTAGGTTTAGCTTAGACCATGGTAAGGCATAGCTGAGGTCACCAGGTGGAGATCTTTTCTGAGTGCACTTTCAAGGTGTTTTTTTTTTTTTAACGTTATTAGTATTGAATCAAAGGCCATTCAAGTACCCTAGTTTATAGTTTAATGTATACTGATGGAGGCCCTTAATTTAAACATATAGTGGTTTCATCATTTCATCGTATTTTTGTAGAGTCAAATATTTGCTGTAGCAAGCACTAAAGTGAAATCCAAAGCAGCACTCTGTACTGTACCACCACTCTGTAAGTGTGTGTGAGAGTGTGTGTGTGTGTGTGTTTGTGTGTGTTTTTGTGCTGGCTGGTTCTTCACTGAGAGACTAAGAGAGTCAAGAGTCCCTAATCCGTGCCATCAGAGACTTCTCAACACACACATACACGCACAAACACACACACATGCATTCACGCACATTCTTATCAGCTTGTCCAGTGAACCATTATGATGTGATGAGTGTGTCTGTGTGTCTGTGTGTGTGTGTGTGTTTGTGTGTGTGCTGATGAGGGGATACCAGTCCTCCCATGACAGAAGTAATCCTGTTCAGTGGCAGGTCTGGATATCCCAACTGGTGTGTGTGTTTGTGTGCGTGTGTCTCTGTGTGTATCCCATAGCAGCAGGTCATAGAGCCCAAATCTACTGTCTGCTTGTCTGCCTGCCACTCTGTTAGTCTGTCTGTAAGCCAGTTTGTCTGCTCCACTGTCCCATTGTGCCCACTTTTCTCCATGTGCACCACTGAATCAACTGAAACATACATTTCAATCTTTAAAGCTAGAAAAAGCAATGTTTTTACTACAAAAATAGATCAAATACAAATAAATGATACTACTTCTGGTTATGTATAAGTGCTGCTAATTGTTCTGATCTGATGAGAATCAACATAGAAGGTAATCAGTTTATAAACCAAGTTGCTTTCTTACTGTAGATTGTGATTTGTGTCCTGTATCCACAACAGTCAACATGAATTTCTTTTAACCATTAAGGAGATCTCTCACCAACCTTAATCATGTGATTTCAGTTGCCTAAGTGTAACCATACTTCAATTATAGAGGCAGCAGTCAGACAATGCTCATATGAGTATTATCATTATAGAAGGCGTATATTCTATTTTTCCATCTCTGGTCTTTTTTCGTTTTTAGTCTTTTCCATACATCTGTTCATCCCATTCTCTGAACACGATATCTCAGGAATGCCTTGAGGGACTTGCTTCAGTTTTGGCACAAACAGGGACTGGGGGGGTGGTTGAACTGATTTAATTAGACTCAGGGGTGAACTGATTAGATTTTTGGCAGTCAAAGGTCAAGGTCACTGTGACCTCATGTCTGTCCCATTCTTGTTCATTTGTTTCCTCAATTTTTATGCCCAAAGGCTCAAAGTTCAACTTTCTTGTGATATTATAATGTTATGTAAAAACACATTCTTCATCGCCATAACTCAGTATCCGAACAAACGAGAAATATGGTCAAAATCTCTTCTATTCCTGAGTTGGTGACATTAATTTTGGATGCCCACCTTGAGACTGTGGTCACTGTACAGATTTTCTGTGCTGTTAGGTAAAAGATGTGTATAAATCATCCACATTTTAGGATTCGTAGCTTCTTTGCATCAGCATCCAAGTTGAAGCTTTGTCTGCTGTCATGGCAGAACAAGTCAGTTTTACAGGCGAGGCATGTGAACGCATACAAGACAACAAGAACAGCTGATTTAGAAAATGATTTTTCTTCTGTTTGCTCACTTTGCATTTTGTAAATCGCTAAGATAAAAATTTTGATTTTATATTTTGAAAGCATTGTTACTGTACAGCATTTCTTCACACCAGACTAAGACTTTTGCACAGTACTGTATATATCCCTGTATCACAAATTGATTGCTGCACAATCTGCACAGCAAACAATATTGTCTATCCTTAGACCCTGGACTAAAGAACAATTTATTCACAGTTTGTACAGACATTGATGTAAACTCTGGCTGGTGAGAGACATACAACTGCAAGGCACTAATTCTAGTCTTGTGACAGTGTCACAACTCGACGAATGCAACCAGCAACACCCAAATACAAGTTTAACAAAACTGGATTCTTTCAACTGTGCGTTCAGAATCTGTCATGATTTTCAGGATTGAAATGATACACTCAGGTGTGTGTATGTACATATGGACCTATTTTTCATCTAGTAACCATCCGGTAATTCGGCAGGTGGTTGGTTGTTGAAATATTCAGATCTATCTTTGAGTGTTTGCCTTTAATGGCATCTGAATGAATGCATTGTCATGTTTTTAGATGTTTAAGTATGTGTATTTGCGTGGAATGCACACGTGTGTGAGTGTGTGTTTGCGTGCGTGTGTATACGGTATAGGCATATAGTCGATGGAACATGTTTTCATGCTCTATAAGCAACTCTGCCTACTTGCACATTGACATGGTTTGAGCTGGTACTATGTGCAAGCATCAATGTTTAGCTGTGCTCTCACTTGTGTTTTGGGAGCATTAAAGTGTCTGTTTTCAGGACACCAGCGGGGGGCTAATGGAAAGGCTTTGTTGGTTTAAAGGAATTACCAGCCTCCTTCGCCAAAATCAACTCATAATCTGCTTTACTGGCACCACTAGGCTCACTGCCACACCACTAACAGTACCTACCAACACAACACACACACACACACACACACACACACCAGTGGTGATCAGCCAAATACCACTACAAGATGCTAACTCTCTTGTGAAAACTGACTGAATGAAAAGAGAGAGGGAGAAAGAGACAGAGGGAAGGGAAATACCAGTAATACAATAAGAAAGGGAGAGAGGTATGAGGTGAAGAGACGGAGAGAAAGAGGAGGGCAACAATGGAGGAGTGGGGGTGAGACATGGAGAGAGAGAGAGGGAGAGATGAGATGCTGCAGGGTTATCAGTAATTAACAGTTCCACCCTATAGAACGATGGGTTGGACTTCAAAGAAAGAGCCGCTTTTTGTTTCCAGGCCTTGAGTGTAACCCTGTTAGGAATGTTGTGTTTATGCACACACACACACACACGCTCCAAGTTTAACAGTGAGAGACAGAGGGAAGCACGCAATGGAAGATGGGAGAGATTGAAACAAAGAGGAGGGTGAGGGTGAGAGTCGAGAGAAGCTGACGGAGGGTAAGATATAGAAGATGGAAAACAGGCGAGTTGAAATAAAAGGAGGCAACCTTCAAAAGGAACCAGTTATATTAATTGTATCATGGTGTTTTGTTTGCCCTGTAATGAAAAGTGTGCTTGTGCTTGTGTGTATGTGGTTAGTTACATCAACCTACCGTGTTTAACAGTGTTCAGCTTGACATTCACGTAGCTTCCATTTTCTTCTTCGGTTGAAAATGACCCATTAACAACTCGGCCTTTTTTTGGGACATACATAATGCTGCTGTGATTGGCAGTGCACCTTCACCACATGTACAGCTTCACACAAAGGCAAATTACCAGAGAGTGGAAGTAGTAAAGGATGGTAATGGACTAGAGTCCCTTTGTAGCTGTTGGATCCGCTGGCCATCGGATGAAATTAGACTTTCTAAATACTGAGTTAAATTCAGACTGTCAGAGCAATTATGTTGGACGTCGAAAATGGACGATGGGAGCCCTGTTGTAAGCGAAATAATTTGGCTCTATCTGAAAACAGTTTTAACTTATTTTCCACAATGAAAAGTTTGATTAAGGTTTATGAATCCTGATCACATAAGTACTTGACAATCACCATTGTTGGACCATTTCACAAATCGGGGTCTATGTTCTATGTTACTTCGGTGGTTCCACCTCATTCCGACAGGCAAAGTCCTCCACTCCACTGTTCGAGGGACAGTCCACCAAAATAGCAGGGAAAGTTGTGCATGGTGTGTGTAAGAATGGTGTGTGTGCCAGTACGGTTAGCACTTTTATATATAATCTTTTACATTCAGCACTGATTAGGCAATAAACTAATGTGTACTGTTAAGGTCAGCCTATTGAGATCCATTCAATTATGATCACGGTTTTTACATAATCTTTTCTATATCCCTTTCTGTAGACATGATGCTTATTCTGTAGTTCCAACCTTTATTAACATGATCTGGGGACAGCACTGATGGAGGCTTTTCGGACTGTCTTGACAGTTAATGTTGATTCATGGTTTTGACCCATTTGACGAATCTGAAACGTTTTTTGTGACATAACATTCAATTACAGGAAGCACTTTTATCCAGTCACTCTGCAACCGTAGAATAAAATCTAGATGAACATTGACATAAAATTTCTTAGTGTCCAATCTTTACCAGTTGCAACAGGTGGATGGATTCTGCTTATTGTTATATAAACATAAACAAAACCATAAAAGTGAGCACTTTTTTCCTCACACACGCACACACACATTGTCTCATAGGCTACCTCCCCATATACACACACACATACACACACACAAGGCAGTAAAATGCTCCATCAAAGTACAAAAGTGGAGCGAGAAAAGGGAGATGGAGAGAGAGAAAGGGAGAGTTCTGAGATCTGAGGGGAGAGGAGACGAGAACAATGGCTTTAAGCCTTGACAAACACTTAGCCGAGGCCTTCAGACTCACACTTTAGAGCAGACATGTCTGCCTGCATACCAATAGCAAACACTGTCACTCCCCATCTAACTCAGAGGCTTTTGATGTTCTATTCACAGAGATAGAGAGAAGGGAGGTGAAGGAGGGGATGAAGGTAGAGTGAGTGCAGTGAGGGGGATAGGGAAGAACATGAAGAAATGGAAAAAAGAGGAAAGCAAACAGGGAAAGGAGGAAGGAATGAATGAGAAAAAGAAGGAAGACCTTAAATTTCATCGGTGAACTGTAGCATTCTGACCTTTTCCCTTCATTTTCTCTCCTTTTCGCTTTGCTTTTCTCCCTCTCGGTCCATGTCTGTGCATCTCCCTCTTGCTCTCTCTGACTTTTCAACAATATCTAGATCACAGCAGTGACACGCAGAAGGAGGAAGAAGAAGAGAAGAAAAGAGGAAGAGGAGGACATAGAGTGGATCCCTGTCCATAACATCATGGTACATCATTTGCAATCTTGAGGTTGCCCCTCTCTCTTTCTCTCTTTCTCTCTTGAAATACTAACACTACGGCAGACATAGGAGGGTGATGGTGCATATATAACCTAAGAAGTAGAGGGTTTATCAACAGGTGTATAACAGTGTGTGTGTGTGAGTATGTTGGAGCCTTCATTGGTGCTGATACAGTTCAACCATCACATGAAACAATTCTATGAACATTCAACTTTGTGGTCATTTCGGAGGATGCAGATTTTGGTGTTGTTGAATTGTATTACGTTACACAGAGAGGTGTTTCTGTCATTTAGCCTACCCTCACTGATTCTTGAGTCGCTGGGCCTCTCTCCTGATTAAAGAGTTTGGTTTAGACCTGCTCCTTATGGAAAGCATCTTGAGATAACACTTGTTGTGAACTGGCACGATATGAATAAAGATTGATCGATTGATATAAATGGGGTTCAAGAGCAGAAAGCAGACATGCAGGATGAACAAAGAGAGATACACCATAGAACTGTGTCTGCTCTTTGGAAGTTTTTTGGTTTTGAATAATCCAATGTAGACCAAAAGACTATATTGCATACTCACCCCGTCACCTCAGCAGAAAACGTATTGTAATACCAAGAGTGTAAGTGATTACGCTCGTCTGATTTGTGGCCGTCAACCAGCCTCTGCATATGACAGGAAAAGCAAGCAGTGGAGCAACAGTCACATTGTAGTCTTTGTTTTGTCTTCAAAAATCCAAATGTCTTCCAAACTTTAGATTTTAGATTTGATCGTGCACTGTTGTTGTTGCTGCCTCCGTAATGACGTTACACTAATGTTTCTCCTCACGTCTTGGAAGTCTGTCAAGATTGGAGTGGCCATATTTAGACGCAAAGACCCAGTCAATCGGTTTGTCACTTTAGAACCAGCAACCCACTGGTTCACGTTACATTTGGATTGATTCAGAAGTATTTAGAAGTAATTGATGTAGTCATATCTTTGAAGTTACACCTCTAAATAGTAAATATAGTAAATCATCGGCCTGTGAATGCCTCTCTGTCGTTGTGATCTGTGTGTGTGTATATACATATATACTGGGAGGGGTCCACTGTGTTTGACACTGGTTTCTCACCATGAGCACCAAGCGGAGGATACTTGCCCTCATGCTTCAGAAACAACTATTTGTTGTGTAAGGGTACAGTGGTGTTCACCCCATGCTAAAGAAATCAATAATTTCACATGAAATTATTATTGATTTAAGTTTTTTTTGTTTGCTTCGGCTTTCAGAACTGCGGAGTTCTGTAGTAACGGTGTGTTATACATAGGAGCTGTCTGCTACACAGAAGTAACAGACTGTGGAATGTCATAACTGATCAGAATCCAGTATTCAACAAAACTGTGTAATAAGCAAAGATGTAGTGGAGTAATGGTGACATGAGTCACACTCTCTCGTGTGTTATAATCTTAGCTTCCCTGTCCTTTGTTTTTAGCTGTCAGGACGGTTACAGAGACATGTTAGTTCATGTGCTTCAGAGAATCGTTAAGTAAAACCAAACTGAAAATGGGATCAGAGCTGCTACCACTTGCCTGTAAAGTTGAAAGTTTGGACTGTGGGAGGAAGCCAGAGAACCCACAGTAGCATGGGGAGAACATGCAAACTCCACACATAAAGGCCCTAGCTGGCCAGCAGTGTTACCCACTACACCACCATGCTGCTCATGAAATAAAAGGACGTCAGCAAATACGTATCAAGATTTTAGTTAATGAAATTAACACTGCCGCTACAGACAGATGAGAAAGATGGATTCAGAGCAATGATTAAAACTCTGAATTCAAGGTATTCTGAGGGTGAAAATACTTCAAACAAACTACTATCACAAGCCAAAAAAAAAAGTAAAGAAAAAGGAATATCTTGTGAAACTCTTAACAAATACCGTGATACAAATTTTTGGTCATACCACCCAGAGCTCATATACCATTACCAACCACATCTCTTATCTGCCAAAGTGCACAAGCACTTACAGGCACAAACAGACACACAGCCAGCACACAAATGCTCCCATACACGCACACACACACACACTCACACAAACCTCTGCAAGTTGATAAGTGTGTTAGGAGGCAGGGAGAAATTATTAATTATCAGGCTAATGGGCACCAGGCTGAGTTCTGCTTCATTAAGCTCTAACTGTTTGTGTGTGAATGTTTGTGTATCAGAGGGCAGGGGGACCTTTGAGAAATACACAAGATAGGTGCACATAAATTCGCATACACTCATACACACAGGGGCTTGTTTGCCAGCCCAACGACTGTACTACACACTCGCTCAGGCAGACAGACACTCATGCAACAGAAACAGAATATTTCACATGTGCAAAGTCTTGGTGAGTAAACAATTTTCTTTTCATAGTAATGGCTTGTACTTTCTTACATTTATTAATTCTGAACACTATTTTCATGAATTTCATCATGTATCCTTTTGGATTTGAAGGGAAGGAGCCTCAAGTTTAATCTTGAAATTTTGCTCAATCCCTCTCAGTACCAAAAACTAAGTAAACATGTAGTAAATCATTGGAGGCTGTAACAAACCAGTCAAACAAAGGTTGATGAATATAAATAAGTTTCAATGTTTCTGCTTTGATTTTTCAGCTCAGGTTCTGAAGTGCCTGAGTTTGGATTTTTGGCTCCAGAAGATATTGACACATGACATATGAAGCTCTTTAGACTCATTTGTACACATTTGCTGATATCAAATTGCTATTATATAATACTATAGTATTATTTTGTAATAAAAAAGACCAGGGGTGCCAATTTTTTAATTTAGTTTGAAATGAGATTTGGTGAAGTAGGTGCATATTTTTGGCCTTCTGTGGCAATCCCCAACGCAGTGGTTGGGGCCATCACTCCTCAACCTCCAGGAATTTTGTTTTTAAAAATTCAGCAAACTAATTCACAATTTTATAGCATTTGTTGATGAAAAGTCAAGTTAGTCAGTGTAATTTTGATCAGTATAGTTACCAACATCGCAGACATAGAAACAATCTGGAGACTATACCTAATTGGGATATCTGGATTTTCCTCCAGAAAATTGCTGGTGAATTTACAGCACTGTGAAAAAATCTTAGGCAGGCGTGAAGCAATGCAGTAAAGTAAGAATACTTTCAAAAATATAAAATTAAATTGTTGATTTGAATTTACAAATTGCAGAGCAGTGAGCGAACCGAAGTAGAGTCTAAATCAAATCAATATTTGCTGTGACCTCCCTCAGCCTTCAAACAGCATCAGTTCTTCAGGTACACTTGCACACAGTTTTTGAAGGAACTCAGCAGGAAGGTTGTTCCAAACATGTTGGAGAACGAACCACAGATCTTCTGAGGATGTCGGCTGCTGTAGGCTGGAAATTGAAAATTTTTCTTCTGTTTGCTCACTTTGCTTTTTGTAAATTGATGAAAATAAAGTAGCCTGCGAACAGTGACGCTGTCTGAAAGATAAATGGAAAAAAAAAAAAACACGGGATGATTTTGTTCAGAAAAAAGACTAAATAAATGTTATCAAACTAGAAAGCTGCCTAACTGAACCATTTTGTTTGTCACATTTTTCTTACTGATTATGTCAGAAGTACTTTCACACATATTTACTGATAACACTACAAAGGCAACTCATCTTCTGACACCTTAGAAGCTAAATACTAGGTATTAGCCAATTAGCTTAATACCAATGCTCGATGCTCTACTGCAACATAGCAGACACTGACAGCACATGGACAGAAAAGTTGTCAGTTGGTGCAGTGTTATCAGTGCGTACAGACATGCGGCATTTGCTGACAGACAGACAATAATAGGCAGGTAGCAAGACTGGCAGTGGAGCCTTTGTTGCCACCAACTGCGCTCTCAAACAGCCAGTAACCAGCAACAGTGTGCTAAACAGCAGTAATGTCTCGGGGTGTTCGATTTATAATCCTTGCTTGTCCCTGACTCTGGCTACGTAAAGTAGAGATAGCGGGTTTATTGCGTTTGGGGAGCAATGCATGTAGCGCTGCGTTGTTGTTGAATGCATATAAGGGAAACACTGCATTTGACGTACCGAATGACTCACTAAGTCATGCACGCCTGACACGTTCCTTGTCTTTCGAAAAGGGGGGCCTCAAGGTCTGCTGGTCTATATGTCTATGAAATGACAACTGCGTATCCTGATTGAATCCTGGGTTGGTCTTAATCTACCTGGACGGGCCGCCCAGTAGAGTGTATGTGAGGGAAACACCACTCTTGATGTATCTATGTACAGTATGAACGTGTTTTGTGCAGTTGTAGTAGTACTGTGTTTGCCGCCTGTGTTTGCTTCCACTCTATCCCTTGCAGGGTTGTGCTGGCTACAGTATGATAAGTAAAACCAGCATTGACGTTAATCTGTCTCACTCCCACTAGGAAAGGCAGATAAGGGGTGAGAAAGGCAGAGGGAGGGTGAGCCAGTGGAGGGAGTCAAAGAGAAAAAGTTCCATTGTTGTAATAATTTAGATGTGGGTGGAGCCCTAATGTTCTAACTTAAAATATGAGGAAAATTAAACACAATTTTTACGCATTTTCACAATATTGCTTGGCTTCATTGGAGAGTTTACGGTACAGCAAAGGAGAAGAGAAAGAGAGAGGGAGGTGACGAGCAACAAAGATCCCTGGTCGGGTTCATATCTAGGAAATTGCAATTACATGGTATACTTCATAGACCTTCAGGCGGCTAGAGTGCCTGTTTTAAAAACATTTGAAAGAATTCTCTGCAGCATGAAGGTATATGAGCTCAAACATTAGAAGTCTAATGTACAATGAGCAGTCACCCTTTGACAGTGTTCATTGAAATTAAGAGAAAAAGTCTGAAAAAGGGTGAATTAATTTAAATCTCCTGCCAGATCAACAATCTGCTATCAACCTACAACAGGTGACGTCCAAAATAAAGGAAATAATGACAAACTAAAGAAACCAAATTCTGTTGGTACACAACAGCTGAAGAGCAGCAGAGCTGAGAGCTCCTCTCTGCCAGACATGAACAGTTTTTAACCCACCTTTATCTCATGGTGAAGCACTGTGAAGTACCGCCTCCTCTCATATTTTAGCTGGTTTTCTACTTGAATTGTATCAGTTTGGAATGTATTTAGTTTGAATATAAAGGTCTGAGTCCAACTCCTGCATCAACAGTTTGTGTGACAGCCTATGGCTTGGTGTGATTTTTGTGTGTGTGTGTGTGTGTGTGTGTGTGTGTGTGTGTGGGGGGACATGTGTGTTTCCCTATAAATAGCACTGATGGTAACATAAGCAGGGGCCCAGGCTCAGTGGTTTTTCCCATTGATTAACTGGCTGGCTAATGCGCAATCATCCCCACCACCCGTGCACACACACACACAAACTACTGCACTGCACTAATGAGAGTTGGTTAAGACCCCCTAGGAACAACCAACCGCCACTTTCCCCCAAGAGAGACGAAGGGAGTGAAAGAAAAAGGGAGACAGTGAAAAAAAGGTAAAAAGGACAGAAAAATGAGGAGACAGAAAGCAGGAAGGGACAGAGGATGATGATATTAATAACAGCAATCAGACTGACCAAATGAATGCAGTCCTGCCTTCATTTTTGTGTGAATGTGGGTGAGTGTGTGTATGTGGTTAATATGCCCCTGGGGGGGTGTCCTCTTGCCGTCAATGTGTGTATCCCTGTGCCTGGGTGTATGTGTGTGCTAGAATTACCCAGAATGCTTCAGCGATTGACTGGCTGGCTAATGGCGGTCTCTGTTTTCCTCTGATGGTCATTGACTAGGCCTTCTCATCAATACCTGTTTTTACAGTTATTCTAGAGCTTTGTGTGTTTGCGTGTGTGTGTGTGTGTGTGTGTGTTTGCGTGTGTGCGTATGTGTGGTTGAGGTGCGTGCTACCTATGAAATAAATTACTTCTACTTGCTTGAAAGGAGTTCTTTAGAGTTCTTTTTTTCACTCATCTCGATATGTTCATGGTGTTATGGTCATGTTTGGACAGCAATATGATTTTACGGTGGTATTTATTTAAGGTGTTTTTGGACCAGAGGAACTTTGTCGTAGTCCTAAGAACTAAGAACAAACCTCCTCCATTTTATTGTGTCTGTATGCAAGAACAAGGAACGGCTGTAGTTTTGAAAGCTCTGTTTTGAGGGGCCTTCTTAAATTCTACTTCAGAGCAGACAGTGAAGTCCAGGTTTTATTAAATATGTATATGCGAGGAGAAAAATACAAAGTGGTTTTCCTGCATCAAACCTCGGCTTGCCAGTACATAACCTGCAATAACAGAATAGTACCCAGTAGTTGAAAAACTACAGTATCGTTTTTTTGTAAGATCCTAACGTTTTACCTCCTTGTTCCATAACTTTGCATCATGTCCGCCGGTACCTAGGTATTGGTACCTACTGTGCTGCTGCTGTGTTGGCACCGTAACTCATGGCGTTTTGTTGTTCGTTGATGCTGCTTTACCAACTGCTGGCCGGCTCGCGTCACTGCAGCAGTCTCTATTGGCGGTGCGAATGTAAGCAGGAAAAAAGCCCTTGCAGGTATGTAGTTTGGAGGGAGCTCCCCGTTGAGCAGTTCCTCTGGCAGGTGTGAATGTGAGCGTGAATGGTTGTCTGTCTGGTGACCATTTCAGGCTGTACCCTGCCGCTCACCCAATGTCAGCTGGGATCAGCTCTGTCACACTGTCTCCAAGCAGAGCTTCATACAACCCCCATGCCTCCTCTTCATGCATTCCTCTACATTGCTTTTTAGTTGTCCTGATCATCATCGCTCTGCTTGGTCCTCTCCTCTCCTCATTTCCATTTCCGGTGCGTGTGAATGATTGTGAGTGACGGTGGTGGACGTGCGAGTTGCGGGAGTTCAGGTGAGGCGGCAGAACCCTCGGCTCGTGCTGCGGCCGGGCTGCCCGCGGTGCTGCCCGTGTTGCTGCCCGTTTCTAATAGTGTTAGTTTGGATAAGGAGGAAGAGGCCCAGGCTCAGGAGGCCACAGAAGGCCAGAGCAGTGCTGAACCGCTGCCTCCAGTGTTAAGTGAGGAAGCTGCTTCCACCAGTAGCATGGAAAGAAGTCCAAATGATAATAAAGTGAGTGAAGAACAGAAATTAGAGGCTGTAGCTAACAGCCAGGTATCAGGTGAGGGAGAGGACATGGAGTTTGACTCTGAGTCAGACACTGTGTCCATCAGTGAATACCTTGGGGAAAAATGCAGACCTCTATTCTTTGGAGGAAATCAATGGGTTCTTGATGGAACATATAAAAAATATGTGAAAGTGGGTGATTATTTTAGTGACACTGACAAATTTATTCGTTCAGTTGGTGCACTAAAGAGACTTGTTGGTTTTGACCTCTTAGATGAGAGGAAACGCTTCAGACTTAAAAAGCACATCACGACACTCAGGAAAGCAACGAAGGGGAGAACTGTTAGGACCAGGACCACGAAACCATGATCATGATCCACCTGGTGCTTCTTCACTGCTGTCTGCTGGCTGTTTCCTGTCTGCTCCTCTTCTCCACCTCCCCTATGAAACATCTAAAAATGGGGTCTCTAAACATCAACGGTGGCAGAGACCGACAGAAAAGAGCCTTAATTTCAGAAACAATCAATAATAAAAATATAGATGTCTTGTTTTTGCAAGAAACCCACTCAGATCCAGTGGATGAGGTGGACTGCAGGTTATGGTGGGAAGGTCCATGTTCCCTCAGCCATGGAACCAGCCTCAGTGCTGGAGTAGCTCTTCTTTTTAGGGAGACTGCAAACGCTAACATTTTATCTGCTACTGAAGTAGTGAAAGGGCGACTACTGGTTGTCAGGGCAGAAATCCAGAACTCCACCTTCGTTTTTGTAAATGTGTATGCCCCAAATCAGGCAGCAGCAAGAGTGGGTTTCTTTGAAAAACTGCAGGATGAACTCAACAGTCATGACCAGGACCGCCTGATTGTTGGTGGAGACTTAACTGCTCTGTAGACTTTACTATGGATCGAACAGGTGAGGAGCCTCACCCACAGTCTTCTCAAACCTTAAAGACTGTGATCACTCAGTTGGACTTGTTGGACGCTTGGAGGGTCAAGCATCCACAAGCTAGACAATACACATGGGTTTGGGTTATTAACAACAGGGTGAGTGCAGCCAGATTAGATCACATATATGTCTCCCAAAACCTTAGACCAAGATTGTTGCAGAGTTGCTTAAATCCAGTTGGCTTTACTGACCACCATCTCGTAAGTAAAGACCTTTTAATCTCGCCAGGTGAAAGGATAAAGTCATACTGGCATTTAACATTCAACAGACTTCTGCAGGACAGTAAATTCTGTCAGAACTTTGGGGTCTTCTGGACTCTGCGCTGTCTCTGGAGGAGTTGACAGTTGCTGTCAACCAGATGACCTCAGGACAGGCATCAGGGATTGACGGTCTTTCCACAGATTTTTATAAACGGTTTTGGAACATTATTGGCTCCGACTTACATGGAGTGTTGCTGGAGTGCCTCAGCACAGGATCTCTTCCTGTTTCCTGTCAGCGGGCAGTACTTTCTCTGTTACCTAAGAAGGGGGACCTGGCCTTATTGAAGAACTGGAAGCCAGTAGCCCTTCTTTGCACTGACTACAAGGTGCTTTCCAGAGCCCTATTTAACAGACTTAAAAACTATCTGGAATTACTTATTAATACGGACCAAACGTACTGTATACCAGACAGGACAATTATAGACAATATTTTCTTAATTTGTGATGCACTTGATGTGGGTAAACATGATGATTTGAGTTTTGGTATTGTGTCACTAGATCAGGAGAAGGCGTTTGACAGGGTGGATCACTCTTATTTGTTCAGTGCACTTAGGGCTTTTGGTATTGGTGATGGTTTTTTGATTGGGTGAATTTACTGGTGCTGAATGTCTAGTGAAGATAGTAGCTGGTCTGAGTCGACCAAACCCTGTGAGGCGAGGGATCAGGCAGGGCTGTCCTATTTCAGGGTTACTTTACAGCCTTGCTTTTGAGCCCTTACTTTGCAGGTTGAGAAGTCGGCTCAGAGGCCTGTTACTGCCAGGATCATCTGATCTTTGCTGCCCTCTTGGTGTCTCTGCTTATGCAGATGATGTGAACATCTTTATTGCAGGCCAGCAGGATGTGAAATGCATGCAGGACTCCTTATCTCTTTATGAGAAAGCTTCATCAGCACGAGTGAACTGGGGGAAAAGTGAGGCACTTCTGGAGGGACAGTGGAGAGACCAGGCAGTGCCGGTTTTGCCTGGTGGACTCCAGTGGGGGAAAATGGGACTGAAGGTGCTGGGAGTGTTTCTGGGTTCAGAAGACTTCCAGAAAAAGAATTGGGAGGGAGTTAAGGAGAAAGTGTGTGCTCGTTTATCTAGATGGAAATGGTTGCTGCCCCAGCTGTCATATAGGGGAAGGGTCCTGGTCGCCAATAACTTGGCTGCCTCGACTCTTTGGCACAGACTAATTACTCTGACACCACCAAGAGGTCTGGCAGAGGAAGTCCCGCGGACTATCCTGGATTTCTTCTGGTCTGGTCGGCACTGGATTCGAGCGGCAGCTCTTTACCTGCCTGTGGCTGAAGGAGGACAGGGGCTGGTCGACATCCAGGCGAAGGTTGCCTCTTTCAGACTTGGTACTGCACAGAGGCTGCTGTATGGCTGTGGCTCGAAATGGATGGACACTGCTCATGTGTTGCTAAGGAAAGGCGCCTTGGATATGATAAGCAACTTTTCTTAATCAGTGCTAACAAAGTGGATCTATCTGGTTTGACTCTGTTTTACAGTTCTGTCCTGCAGGCTTGGCAGGTTTTCCAGACGAAATGGGTCACTGACGAGGCCCCGGGCCCCTATTTGAGGAACCTCTGTTTTTCAACAGCCTCCTTAAGACTCAGGCGCTGCAGTCTGCCAGCCTGAGAGCCAACCTCAGAAAGGCTGGCTGCACCAAACTGGGCCACCTCATGAAGATGACGGCTGCATCTATGGATGTATTCAGACAAAGTGCCAACATCACTTCGACCAGGCTGATCAACAGAGTTGTTGACGAGGTTTGCGCCGCCCTGCCACAACCTCTGAGAGCGTTTGCAGAAAACCGTACTCTGTTCATCACCCCAGTTGTGGGGGAGTGGCAGGAGGGAGAAGGCCAGCTGCTGTCTTTCACAGCCCCTCACCTGAACAGGTTTCAGGAAGCAGGGAAGAAGGCAGTCTATGAAATCTGCGTGAAGGTTGTAAACCTGCGCTCTCTGGCAGGGATAAAGGAGTCGAGGTGGACTGAGTTCTTTGGTCCAGGTATTTCCCCGAAAGGCAGTTGGCGGTCCCTGTACAAGCTGCCCATTGAAAAACGGACAGCGGACCTCCAGTGGAGGGTTGTACATGGGGCGATAGCTACAAACAGGTACAGAGCACACCTGGATCCTAACCAGAGGGAGGGCTGTTTATTTTGTTTTCAACCTGAGACATTACAGCATCTTTTTGTTCAGTGTCCCCGGCTGTCACCTCTCTTTACCCTCCTAAGGACATGGTTTCAGGCTCTCGGAGAGGTGTTTTCCTTTGATTTTTTTGTATACTGCCCCAAATATTCTGGGGAAAAAGGAGCATGTACACACTTTGATTAATTTTTTTGTCTGGCTCTGCTAAGCTGGCTGTCTGGCTGACACGGAGAAACCGTGCCCAGAATGCTGGTAGTGTGGATCCAGTGGCGGCTCTGAAGGGACTGGTGAAGTCTTGTCTAAAGGTGGAGCATGCATATTATCAAACGGTGGACAATGTGCAGGCTTTTGTTCACAGGTGGACTGTTGGAGATGGTCTGTGTTCTGTAGGAGGAGGTGGAGAACTGGTGCTGACTTTGATTTTTTGATTACAGTAGCACCTCGTTTTAGTTTGTATTGACGAATGGTTTTGCTGTTTTTCAGGAATGTTTTTTTTTCTCTCTTAGTTTGCTTTAGTAGGAATGGACTCCCTGTGATTTTTGTTTATTCCCTGCAATGATTTATTAAAGGGACTTTTAAAACCAAAACCTCTCCTCTCCTTTACCTGTCTCTTTTCCTCTCCTTTCTCTTCAATCCCTCCTCTGTTCTTCTGCCATTCTCCCCTCAGTGTGGAAAGGATTTGGTCTCACAGACACTCAGCAAGACTATCACCACTCCACCCAGGAGACCACTCATCTCTCCCTTCAACTCTCCCTCCTTGCGTCAACCCCCCCCAATCCATCCATCTACCCATCTATCCATCCATCGATTGCCACTATTCCTGGACTCCTGTTATCCCACTCCAGGTCCAGCTCGGGTTTCCCTTCCCTTCCCACCACTCAGCTGTGTGTGTGTGTGTGTGTGTGTGTGTGTGTGTGTGTGTGTGTGTGTGTGTGCGCGCGCGCGCTAACCTCTGTATTTCCTCTCTCTTTTTTGAGTGTCACATTTGATTATCAAGTGTACTCCAGCCTGATATTCACAAAAAGTAAACGTTCATTTTCCTTTGACAATAATTTAGTAAAGTCAATATGTGTTCAGTTTTTATCTACTCAAAAAATGATTACAGCAACACACACGCATACATGCACACACATGCACACACACACACACACACACACACACACACACACACACACACACACACACACACACACACACACACGCACACACATATGGACACACAAAGATGTACTTTCCACTAAATGTGACTCAATTCCATGCTCATTAGTAGCAACAGTGCTCTTGCTGCCTAGTCACCTCTAAATGGCCTAAGTGGCCCAGGAATTGATAATCTATAAGAAATGGTCAATTCTATGAGAAAAGCTGACTTAATCAATAGCCTGATTACTCTGGTAAAAGGGGAGCTCTTTGCTCATCCATTCATTCTCTTAATTTAATCATTCGTTTCATTTTTAAGCGTTGTTTTTGAAAGCGTTTTTCCCCCCGCATTTTTATGTCTTTATTCGTGAAACATGTTAGAGAGAGATGTCAGAAAATGAGCAAAGAGAGGGATGTGGAACACAACATGCAACAAGCATCCCCAGTCGCACTCCCTAGGCCACTACCACAGCTCAGCATAGAACATTTTAATGACATGGTAGATTTGAAATCCACAGAAAAAGTAGAATAGTTTAGACACACATTGATAAGGAGGCCTATGGTGGGTTGTCTACTTGCAGGTAGACACATCCATCCATCCATCCATCCATACTGTCTATCCTGACTCTCTCATTCTCTCTCTCTTCATGTTGGGGCTATAACTGAGGAGTTGCCTGCGACTCTCAAGCTTCATGTTAATAACTTGTGAAAAAAGATACATCAATCAGTACGCACACTATACGATAACCGTCGATAACATGGCCCGAGATGTTTTCCTCCTCTCATCAGTAGGCTCTCGTTCCTCTCTTCAGCCATGGGAGAGAGCAGAAAGCTGTGTTGCACAGGAGAGGAGGGTGTGTGTGTGTGTGTGTGTGTGTGTGTGTGTGTGTGTGTGTGTGTGTGTGTGTGTGTGGACACTGTCATTGCAAGGTTTGATGTCGCTGGGTCTAATTGTCTTTCATGTGAACACAGGAGAGAGGTGTTTGGCAAGCACAGGGTAGAGAGAGAGAGGACTGAGGGTGGTTGAGAGGGGACAGTATATTGAGGATGAGAGGTAAAAGAGGAGACATTCAAATAGAAAACGTGGCTAAAACTGGGAAAAGAATGAGTTGTCAGGTGTTGCAAGGCAGTGTCCCTTTCCTTCATTATTCTTTTTAAAATTAGCAAGCGTCATGCTGTGAGGAACATTTAGGATTCATCTCATTCCTCTCCCCTGCCTGTCATCGGTGGGCAGTGGATTTGGGTAGTGCTCAGGGCTTTTTTGTGTGTGTTATTGTTACTGTGGAGTAACTCATTGTACCGCCAGCCTGACCTTAACTCTCACCCAAGCCTCTACCTGCTTCTTAATAACTCACCTGAAATAACACACATCCCCTTAAAAGAATATAGGACCGGCCACCATGCCCTTCATTTGGAAGATTTTCCTCCTTTATAGAGGGATGAGGAAAATCATCTGTTCTACACACAGCAGTTCTAGCTCTAATACACTGTGTGCCTTCCTCCATGTATGTTCCTTTACTGCCCGTCTGGCTCTCTAACACATACTGTAACTCACCTCCGTAAGGGGAATTTGTTTAAGAAGCCTGGTAATTGATGCAGGGCTGAGAATTAAGAGAGGGGCTGCCGCAGGTGATTAATACACACAGAATGTGTGCAGCATTTTTTTCCTAGACACTTTTTAACTGGGCTTTTAACTGAACTGCTCCCATTTTACCTGGTGTGTGTGTGTTTTGTGTGTGATCTACCTCACTGTGGCTATTAAAGTAGGTGACATATTTGAAAACCCCCTATAATTTAGCTGCTTCTGGAAAACAAGACAAAACAAAAAAAATGTGAGCAAAGACACACAAGCACCATTCAAAGCTGATCATCAGGAAACTGTGAGAAATTCTTGACAGCCTCAGCACGATTTGTGCTAGAGGAACTTTGTGTGGCCTTAACCCATGCATGGAACACAGAACGTAGTGTAAACATTTTTATGATAAATATTAGTTGATGCACGCACATGTGCACATGACTAGTCTTCTCAAATCTCTTTTCTTTTAAGCCAGACAAAAGGAACTCTGTCTGATTAGCCCTTCACATCACTCTTACATTTTTTAATCAAATATTGTTTAGGAAAAGTTGAACAAAGTAGGGCTGGTTCACAAGCTAAAGTGGTGTGATTAATGTCGTGTTATATTTGATCCCACAGTGTGGTGTATATAGGACAAACACTACATCAGTAAGCCATCGAGATGTACAAAACTAACAAAAAAGGGCATCAATGTTCTGAATATTCTGTGTCATTGGACCAAGTCCTCTGTGCCTGTATTAGTGTCCATGTCTTTGCTCGAGCAGTAGATTGAATGCACTTCCACATACCTCTATGGAAATGAAGTGACACACACACATACACACACACATATACACGGTGGGACAATCAGGTCATTCCAAGGTAAAAGGACTTGGATATAGTGAAATATTCATACTTTAGAGGTACTGTGTGTGTGTGTGTGTGTGTGTGTGTGTGTGTGTGTGTGTGTATCAAGCTCATGACTGCTACAAGCAGTTCTCTTTAATTGAGGTCCTGACGCCTCAAGCAAAATGCTTAGGAGAAAGATAAAACCTGCACAGTGGTGTGTAAACACACACACACACACACACACACACACACACACATGCATGTCTACACACACACATGCACATGCACACACACAAGCTCGCAACAATGTTGACCTTAAAAACTAAATAACTAAAAGTTGGTTATCAGGCAGTCGGCCCTGATACAGGATGATGCAGATTGCTTGCTGACCAGCGCCAGTGAATGAATGCATTAAGAGTGTGCTAGATATTAATTCAGTGTTACATGTCGTACCAGGGTAAGGGGAACGAACTCACTGTTTTCACGGTTTGCATGTAGCAAAATCAGCTATAAACTGGATGCAATGCATCCAAGAAAGACTTTCATTTGTACTGTATTGTATTGTACCTATCTCCTCTCTTCCTCCAGAAAACATTCATAAGAATAAAAACACATTTAACATTCAATTCACAAAATGAATGGAATGTATTGAACAGCTGATCAGGTTGTTTAGCCAGCATTAGACACAGTGACAGTCCACTGCTGTACATGCCTGGCTTTAAGGCGTAACGCTTACTCTCCGGCATATGCTCTTTTGCTTTGAAACAAAGGCATATCATCCACTGATTACGGTTATGAAACAAGTGTAACAAGCATTTCAGCTAGAAAGGCTAAAGCACTTGTTCTCAAGCCAAACCCAGACAATAAGGAAGCAGTGCTTGTTTTACTGAATTTGACATGGCAATATACGGCACCCACTTGACATTTCTGTTGGATTTCTGCTATAATTGGACAGCTTACTTCACTGTGTTATGAAATGTGACTTGATTAACTGAGTCAACTACAGGCCACTGTTGCTCAAGGTCCAGGAGGGGTGAAAGTGGAGCATTTGGCTGTCTCCACATCTCAACAGAGGTCATAGATTACTTGAAATACACTGAGTATATTATCAGCTACAATGTAAATATATCAGCTCCTCTAATGCTGTGTGTGTGTGCACGACATACAGTAGATAAACCCACCTCACTAAAAGCACAAGCCTGGTGGTATTTTCTCTATATCAGAATTCTAGATGTTAAATGTTTAACTAAAGATATCATAACACACAGTTTTACCTCATACACACGTCTGTGCCTGTGCTGTGTCACACTTGCACAGCCGTTTGTGTGTTTGAGATCCGTGGATAATAACTGCTAAAAGCCTTAAAAACATTTATTCCTTTCTTCAAAGATCTTAATATTGGCCTTCACTAAATGGTTTATTGAAGATAATGTTTCTGTTTATTTAACACTGACTGATAACGAGTGCATGAGGCAGGGCTAAAGGTGTGCTTGTCAGGTGGTGTGTATGTCTTTGTGGAGTGTGCCAGTTACAATAAGTGTCTGTGTTCATATGTCATATGTCCGTTAGTTGTATGTGTTTGTGTGGTTTTTTTTTTCTGGATAAGCGATATGTGTGTGTGTGTGTGTGTGTGTGTGCGTGTGTGGCTAATTGGTGTGCATTATTAGAAGCAAAAAGTAGATATACTGTAGATAGTCTATCTGTAATTTACAATGTTTGTGGTTTCCTGTGTTCTCTGCCCTTTAGCAGCTCTGATAACGACTTCTCACTACAGCCAGGTGTCTGTCCCTTATCAAGATCTCTCTCTCACTCTCTCTCTCTCTCTCTCTCTCTCTCTCTCTCTCAAAAGTTAATGTACACATTAACATGTGTGCTCAGTGCGTGCGGATTGAAGCTCCCTACTTTTTAAATGTATACTCACAGACTTTACAGAGGCAGTGCCCTAAAGTCTGTTGTTTTAAAATGTGTATCAAATGTACCATACTGACCCACCACATCACCACATCCTGCACTGAACCTACACACCTGAAGAGATCATACAAGGCCCAGAGGTACTGCTGCTTCTCTTGAGTCTGAAATACATCATCCTTCCTGCATCCAAGTCTTCTTTTCCCTTATCCCTCCATTATAGTCTGTCTCTCCATGTGTATTTAATTCTTCACTCTCTGTCACCTAAAGTACATAATTTTTCCCAGTGCTCCCCTTTTCCTTTCTCTCTATTGCCCAACTTTTCTCAGCTTTTCTGTGACCAATTTTGCACTTTCCCTTCATCACTCCTCCCATAGTTCTTCCACTTGTATTTTGAAGTGCAGCAATAATTTGTGCGGCCAATTAAGAGGTATTGTAGTGTTCTGGGCTCAGCAACAAAACTAGAGCACCAAGGATGGAGAGAGAGATGTTTCCCTCCCTCCCTACTTTCCACCCACCTTCTAATCCCTTAAAAGCACTTACGAGATTGGCGCTGCCCGCCTGCCTCTGCCTGCTTGTCTACCCGTTGGTTGCCACAGCAGCTGATTGGAGGAATCGAGGCTCCTAATTGGATCATGAGGGTGTGATGCAGGCAACAGCAGCCACATTATGGGAAGCTGACTTTGTGCAGCGTAACCCTGCCAGGATGACCCTTTCCCTGTGTGTGTGTGTATGTGTGTTTGTGTGTGTGTGTGTGTGTGACTGACCTCAATGTGACTAAGAGCCTCCGCTCATCAAGGCAGGCTGGCTGAGGCTGCAGGAGAGGAAAGATTGATGAAGAGAGGATAGGAAAGTAGAAGAGAGGAAAAAGAGGAGAACATTGAGTAAAACTAAAAGGAGAAAAGAGAGGAAAGGCAGCCGTAGAAAGGGAAGGAGAGAAGATGGAGATATTAGCACGCTATTAAGGGCACTGCACTTCCCTTTCCTTTTTTACAAATTTTCCCTTCCTTTGTGACAGTAGGGGGTATGGTAGGATTGATGACATGATGCAGTGAATTAATCCCCCTGAACTTTGTGCCTGTGCTCTGTATGTGTGTGTGTGAGTGTGTGTGTTGGTGTCTTTCACTTTGGTGCAAAGTGACTGTGTTGTCCGTTACGGTGTAAATTGATAGCGTCACTGCTCTTTGCCGCATTACGGGGAGCATGGAGCTGTACATTCAGTTTCCTAACTGCATTCTATATCACATCATCATGCTCACCTGATCCCACAGACCTGAATGATACACCAGCAAGGACTGTTTCTAAGCATTTTAACTTGAAACCTTGCTGGTAACACACACACACACACATACATGCACACTTCCTTTGCATACTGTATATAAGTAAGTTTATTCTATTTGATAGCATTAGCAAAGTAGGTAATATTATTACTTTTAGTAGGTTTTTGGGTATCTTTAGATGAAGTCTAATACTGAAGTTTGATGTGTGTTTCTCTATGTAATGCCAGCCATACTGTAAAGTGGCCTGCCACTGAAATCCCTCAAGCACAATAATTCGTAGGAGCCTCTGAAAGCTTTTTACGGTTACAGCTTGGCTAAAAACTTTTGTCGCATCGACCCTTTAAAAGCATTATAATTTTCACATTTCTGCACTGTAAATGTTCTTTAATATGATTTGAGATATGCAGATGGACATACTCTGGAACACAGATGGCAGAAAAAGAACTGAACGAAACATTTTTTTATACAAAGTTAAATTACTGTAAGACCTTCATCTGCCTATTACTTTAAAACGTAATGAAATGAATCACATCTTGTCATTATTCTACTTTGTCTTAATTTTGCTTTCCATGAGAACCCGTTTAATTTTTGATTTTCTTTGCTGCAAAGGCAAACAATCTTCTTCTTTCTTCTTAGAAAATGTAACATTAACTGAGAGGAGTTTTAGTGTAAAAATAGTTTTCTCTCTACTGTGATGGTTAATAGTAATTATCAATACTAAACTCTGAAATAGATTTCCCAACAGCTGATTTTTTTTTTCTGTTTCTGGGCTGGTATGTAGTAACTCTGCATGCCTCTCCTCTGTCAGTATGGCAGCTTTGACTTTGATAACCAGCTCATTTTAGCGCAACAGGGGATGTCCCAGTGAATATTTGAGTGTATGTGAGTGTGTGGGCATTTATGGCTGTGGGGGTTCAAGCGAGTGTGGATTGGCAGATGTGTCTGACCATGTTGGGAGGATGTGCATATGTGTGCAATAATTTGTGTACATGTTGGTTTTTGTGAGTTTATGTGAGTGAATGTAAGGCTGCGTGTGTGTGTGTGTGTGTGTGGTGTGTCAGTGAAGTGCGGCGGTACATCAGGGGCGTCTGATCCCTCCACCTTTTAAGAACATCAGAGGGTGTGAAAAGCACTGATTGCCCTAACCGCTCTCATTGGGACTCCAACCCCGGCTTAGTTGTGCTTGAGCGAGTTTGGAGAGACAAGAGAGGGAGAGAGAGAGAGGTGTGTGTGTCTGTGTGTGTGAGGGAGAGGGGAACAGGGGAGAGACAGGGGGGTCGGCAGACAGGATGGCCGCGAATTTGTTTGGTGGAGTGATGAGAATGAGAGAGGAAATCAGGGTAAGCAAGGGAAAGAGTCAGTAAACAAGCAAATTTGGAGTTAGAGGGACTTGGTGAGAGAATGAGGGATCGGAGGAGAGAGAGAAGGCCTAAAGAAGAACCAAAGGAGGGAACCAGTCAGGGAGCATGCAAGTTAGGGAAGCCATATATAGGAAAGTACTGGCGAGGCAGAAGACAGACAAAAGTCATCACTGGATTGTTCATTCCTAGATTGTGCATTACTTGTTTTTTACGTTCACCAACGTCTAAACTAATTCCATCACATGCTGCTCTATTAACAGAAAGCCAAACCCTGTCGACAATGTTCTGTTTTCCATGATGAAAAAAAGTGTGCAATTTAAGAAAGCAGAGTGCCAGACAAGACAGCTGTACAACATGTATTAAATAAATAATCCTGTAAAATCTAAAAGGCAAAAAGAAAAAAAAATCTCCCTTGTGAAGACACTGATTCCTACATTGTTTAGTGTTTTAAGACTTTGCAATCACGCATTTACAAATGAGAAAGACCATATGTTGATAGAATTTTGCACATTTCTGTCTCTTGTAAGGTCTTGCTGGGTGACAGTGACCCTGTATGACAGACGTCCTAGTGCTACTGTAGATATTTCAGTAGATATGTTGACAACAGAAACTTTTTCTAACCACATCTCTTTTAGGTTGTGTTCGTGTTTCACTTCTCTCTCTGCTCTCTCCTCTGCTTTAAAGAATGGGCTCTGGAGTGTTTCACACTCTGCATTAAAGAGCGCATGTGTGTATGTCGGTGTGCCTAATGTCATCTAGGGGTTAAACGCAGTGTTGACTGTGGAGAGCAGAGTGAAACACTGGACCTGCCAACTGATAGCCACTGACATTCAACACATTAAGCGCTACACACTATCTACACGTGGTCAAAGTGCTGTTTATTCTTCTCTGCCGGCTGCATAAAGACGCAAGCAACAAGACTTTACCCTGACAAGCATTTATTTTTCAGTGACCTTCACGAGAAAAGCATGTAGGGAAGGGAACATAAGAAATATTAGAACATGTAACAATGAGGAGGATTTTTTTTTATTATACAACAGCATGTTTTAATTTATTATTGTAATGAGGTTCCATGAATATACGTTCAGTAACAAATACAATGGTATTGTCATTTCATTTTCATTAATTTTCTCATATTAATGATTACCTTAACAAAATTTTAAATTTGAGGGCAATAAATGAAAATGTTTTGCAAATCAAAAAAAAACAAACTGTACAACAGTTAAAAAAAAGATAGATGAGGGAATGTCAGGAAAGGAAGCCAACAGAACACAAGAAGAAGAAGAAGAAGAAGGTAAGGATAAACAATTTGCGAGGGATTTTTATTTTGTAATTTGAGGTTTACATGTTTCTGAAGGCCTGCTACTCATGTCAGACATCATGAAACCCATGATGACAGATAATTTAAGGTAGATTTGAAAACTCTGAAAGGGAAAATAAAAATGTAAAAGCATGAGCAGAAGAGGACAATAGAGAGAAGAGGCTGAGATCTCTTTCTCGCTCTCTCTGTCTCAGACAGACACACACACATACACACACATTAAGAGCAAAAACATGTATTTACACAAAGCTCACACACACTGAAACACACACAGCATGGCCCAATAGATTTATATGGGGCAATGGGGTCTTGGGGTCAGATATCCAGGGGTAACCAGAGGCCTGACCCTCTGGTTTGTTTGGGAGTTCTGGGGCACACTTAGACACACACACACACACACACACACACACACAGTGACACAGTAGATGGAAACTGTAAATGATCTTACTTTTAGGAATTGTCATAAATCCTAAAACCTGAATGAAATAAATGTCAGTGAAGTAAATTAAGTCTTTAATAAGGAAGAAGAAAAAAAAAAATCAGCAATAACATTTGAGCTTTTGTGGGCCCAAGAAAGACATATAAACACACGCACATACACACACTCACATACATCAGGGTGGGGGTCAGGTGTGGGGTTAGGTTGTGAGGGTCTCTAATAGGTTCCCCTGACACATAAGGTGTCAACAATGGAGACAGAGATGTCATCACACACTCTGGCACGCACAACACACGCACACACATACACACTCGAAAACACAAACCACTCATGCCATGTACCTGTGTCCAAATATAACTTCATGCAATATATAGACACAAAAACAAATTGGCAAGGTTACAAAAAACTGAAATGCACTACACAAGACAGATTTACTTGCAAGATCACAGTTACACAAAGGAATTGTGTTTTCTTGGCGACTGTCTCGTGTATCTTCTGTTTGTGCATGAATGTGTGTATTGTTACATTTCGTGTGTATCTCAGCATTTAAAAAAATAAAAGTATCAGTGTGAAAGAAGTGTATGAGAAGGTATGAATGGATATGTTCAGTGTGGATGTGTTTCCGCGTATATTTCTGTGTGTGTGTGTGCGCACATGTGTGTGTGTCATTATGGATTGCCACGTTGTGGACTTGACAGGATCATAATTACAAGCAGTGATGAAATCTACCAAGTGTTTTCTCCCTGCATGGCTGCGTGTGTGTGTGTGTGTGTGTGTGTGTGTGTAATATTTGTCATCCGTGGCAGCACGCTCCCTGTTAGCACACAGTAACCATGATCACACCTCCATCTTCCACTAATAGGACCACGACAGACGGACGGGGAGAAAAGGAAGATAGATAGATAGATAGATGGATAGATAGATAGATAGATAGATGTAAGTATTCCCATCTTTTTCCTAAAATGTCTCTGTAGGATTTCCCCATGGAGAAAGTCCTTCTCTGTAGTTGGCTTTCCTCTGATAATGTATTGCAGTGAGTGAGTGAGATGTCTTAAGTGTGTGTCAGACACGCACCCTTTCACTACATAAAGGCTTTTTTCCCTCCCTTCATTGGTTTGTGATCCAACCCTACCTGCCACTGTAGTCAAATCAGAGAGAGAGAGAGAGAGAAGAAAACGAGGAGGATGGAGCGAAAAAGAAGGAAGGTCTGGAGGGGTTAGGAGGGGGTTTGGGGGTGGAGGGGCAGAGGAGAGAAGAAGATGGAGGAAAGATGAGAGGAGTCAACATAGAGGGGGTGAGTGAGAGAGAGAGAGAGGGAGAGAGAGAGACGGGAGGCGCTCAATTTGCCATCACGGGTGCAACGGGGCAGAAAGTATCCAAGAAAGAGGATGAGTGTGAGTGTGTGTGTGGGTGTGAAAGAGAGAGACGGTGAGTGAATGTTTATGCATTTATGTGTGTGTGTGCGAGTGTGCGTGTGTGTCTAACAAGGGAGAAAAGACAACTCATTTGAATGTCAGATACGAGGAAGCGTGACGTGCAGGGAGGGAGGGATGAGGCGAGGAGGGATGAGAAGAATGAATATGGATTACTGGGATGAAGATTCTATTATTTTCTGCCCGTTTCTCTGATCTCTTTGTCGCAATGCTATAGGCCTCTGTGTGTGTGTGTGTGTGTGTGTGTGTGTGTGTGTGTTAAAGTATGATAGAGAAAGTACGGGTCTGTGACAGAGAAAATGTGTTTTGTGCTTATGATGTCTGTATGTACCTGTGTTTGTGCGTATGAGAGTGTTTGTTTGACAACATGGGCACAGCCAAAATTCATTTGACAAGAATGATGAGAGCGGGTGTTTGTTATCCAGTGTGTGTGTGTGTGTTTTTATGTGTGGAGTTGTGTTCTACGGAGGGATGAATAATAGACTGGAAGCCATGAAGTGAAGTGATAGCTTTTTCTAGCTTAGTCAAATCACAACAGCATTTTTCTTTACATGTTCCTCTTAACATAATACACACATAAAGTACATACCCATACTCACACACGCGCACACACACTCTCTCTGTATACACGCATGCACACACACTTTGCAGCACATAACTCAGCCAACTATTGATTTTCCAATTATAAACTGATTTGATGTCAAACTGTAGCATTAGAGCATTAGAGCATTAGGTTCTTATGTGACCGGTATCGACTGATCTGAAGCACAATGCAGATTTCAGTGTCTTGTGTCACTTAAATGCTTGAGCTGTCAGTTTAGATATTTGACTTCTAGTGCCTCAAACTGGCTCTGACTTACCCGTTTTTTGGGTAATCAGTGAGCTGTGTAACGCTGGTGAGTAAAGAGCAGGAAGAAGTTAGACGTCTACTTCGTCAGTCTGCCCAGGCTTTTGCAGCGTCCACATTCATACTATATTTGTGTGTGTGGTGCTTTTTGTTTTTTTAAAACATCGTTTCAGATTCCATTTAGGTCCTGAATCCGCCTTAAAAGTATCATTTAAGCACCATTATCGGAAAAAACCCAATCGATACCCAACCCTAGCACTAAGGGCTTTTCTCTTATCGGACATAAAAAAAAAACATGCTATATGGCCAACAGTTCTTGAAAGGCTTCCTCATATTGCTACTGCTTATACAATAGCCAGACCCTTGTAGCAGATGAAATAAACAAAAAAGGAAAGTCTCCATCCATCTAAATGTTCACTGTTCTCCATCTTTTGGTCACTGTTTCCTTTTCTTCCTTTTTATGTTCCATCATAACATTTTTTTTTTTACTTAACCTCACTCCTCAGCATCCTCATCCATCCTCCGATGCATATTGCTCCTCCTACCCTGCTCTCCACACATTATCAATCTCTTTTCTTTCCGTCTCTGCTCTCTCCTTCTCTCTCTCCGGTTGAGTGGTGAGCAGACAGAAGAGAGAGAGAGAGGGAGAGAGAGAGATGTGAGTCTCGGCCAATTTGTCCTGACACATAGAGATGCTCAGGTGGGAGAGAGGTGTCAAACAACAGAGAGAAAGAGAGCGAGAGACAAGTTTGTAGGAAGGGGGAGAAAGAAAGAAAAGGGTGGCAGAGAACAATCCAGATCTGACCCTTGGCAAACCGACCAGAATCCTGTGTACAGAAATACATTTTCAAATTTAAAACCAACGAAACTCAGACTAGATTAGAAATAAATGCAAGGATAAGTAGACCCAATACAGTCAACATGGACAGACACAAATGGGGACAAAGAGTCAAAAAGAGTACCAATACACACCATTTTGCCTGCACAACACATGCCTGCACTGTTCATGCCCTCCATATTTTGTTCTGCGGCCTTTATTAAGCACCATGTGATCTCAGCATATAGCGAGCCACCAGACATTGATACATAGTTGAATCTAGTCAAGTAATTTTTATTTGTATTGCCCCAAATCACTTACTTTACCTCGAATGGCTTTATAGTCTCAACAGCATATGACATCCTCCACCCTTCGACCAGTGTTTAAACAAATTTAACATTGGACACTGCAACTGCAGCACAAATGCATGAAATGTTAAAATTTAGCAAAATAAAGGTAGGATGAAAAGAGAATGAAGACGGATGAGAGAGTGAGGAAAAGAGAGAAAGAAAAGCGATTTTACATCAGACATAAGAGACAGAGCGAGAGAGAGAGAGAGAGAGAGAGACAGCGATGGTTCCCGGGGCGTCCCCCTGTGATAGTGGCATGTTCCCCTTGTGTCGCAACAAGAGAGAGAGTGGGATCGACAGAGAGAGAGATGTCTAATCTTAGAGGGTAAGGAAGCGTGGACTCCCAAGGGCTTGTCGCGCTCAGCACCTTGTTAACCAGACATCTCTCTTTCCATCTCTATTTCCATCTCTCTTTCCACCTTGCTCAATCTCTCTCTCTCCCTCTCCCTCTCTCTCTCACACACACACACACACACCGGCTCTTTCCAGCCCTCTTTTTGTTCGACAGGCAGGAAGAATCAGGCATCTGTTGTCATTCACATCTATCTATCTATCTTCCCATCTTTCTGTCTCTCTGGGTCTGTTTCTACAGAGGTATAAGCAGTTAGTGTTGTTTCATTTGCTTGACAAACAGCCTGTGCATGTTACAAAAGTGCGATCTGTGTGTGTGTGTGTGTGTGTGTGTGTGTATGCGTGTGTTTTCCTGTTGTCAGAGCATTGTCAGGTTAAGGAAATTCCTGTCTCTGGTTAATGGAACATCAGCCAAGGTTAACACAGACTGGCAGACAGTCCGAGCACAGACACACACTCACACACACACAGTATCAGGGTAGCTGCCAGTCTCAAAATCTCTGGAGCAAGTCTGGTTGTCACGTTTAAACAGCAACCATGATAACAATAGTTAGGTAAATACGGGAGAGTACATTGTTGCATTTGGTTGTATGGGAAAACCCCAGACTGCAAACAGTCTCATACAATATGCAGACTGATTTATCCTGCCACCTTACCGTACAGTTTGCTCTCAATTGGCCAGCGATCATTTTTGTTCATATTTGTTCTAAATAGTTTGATCGGTTGCCAATCAGGAGAGTCGATCAGATGACACAAACAGCTCCGGTTTGACAGGCAGCATGCAATTTAGAGCGGAGGCCGGTGACAAGGAGGCAGCTGTTACATGCCGGTGGAGAGGTGAGTGGCGGCACGGCGAGCTGATGTTTGTTTTTGTCCTCGGAGGCTATTGCAGCAGGGCTAGCATCTTTCGTGTGCACACAGTGACAAAAAAAACAGAGGAGCTTACCAGATAAAACCCAAAAACTAACAAACAGCCAGTCAAAGCAGAGCGATGGAGGTCTGTGCGAGGTTATAACGGGTAAACTGTCTGTTGTTATCGGACCAGTCCAGAGAGGCGTACTACAAAGCAAGATTAGTGGGTAAGCAAGGTATGTTGAGCCTAAAGTTATGGTTTTCAGTGCCACAAAAGTGTCTCTTTTGTAACCTGGCTAGATCACCTTCATCTATGCTGCAAACTGAACCTGGTCTGAGGTTCTGTTCAGAGTTTGGGTCTGAATTAGCTGTAAAAAGCGCTGCCCTGTAATCACTATGAGCAATGTAGATTCACAGCTGAGGGAATACGCAGTGTAGGCAAACTTATTGAACCGTACGTTAGTAATGCCACAGACAGAGACCGTGCAATTACAGTAGTACACATTGTATGGATCTCGTTGTCATGGGAAGCATTTAGACCGCGTGCAGAAAATCTGTAATATAATAGGTCACACATTAATCATAGGATTGGTGGTTTGACTCCAGGCTCCGAATGTCCACACATTGTGTTCTTGAGCAACACATGACACTGAACCTCAGATTCTCCCAGGCCGCTTTGGATCCTCAGCCCATGAAGGTTGGTTCTTCAGTCTAGCTGATGGCCTGTATGAGACTGACAAAGGCAAACACCATTTCCTAAATTCGCTGTGCGTCGACGTAGGAATAATTCATTCTTAAAAAGTTTGATAAACGATGTCCAGTAAGTGAAGCTCATGAACAATTTGTGACGACAGAGTTCCAGCCGAAGGGTCCTGTGTGGGACTACAGGATATTATGCTGCTTAGTGCTGAGCTTTGAGGTTTCAGGATGCAGTAAAACAATGTGAGAAGCACTTTCTACTCGTTCAGACACTGCCATAATGAGAAAATACTCTTAATCCAGCTCACACATACACACACACACACCGACACGCGTAGAGGCGTATTTCTGCTGCCGAGTGGTTTCTTGGTGAAAGCATATTGCGAGAGAAGCAGTTTAAGGAGTGGCAATTATAGTTTTGGACAACGTCATTGATTTAAACTCCTGATTAGAGGAAAGGTGACAGAGGTGGTACACACAATGGCGAGTGTAGAGGTGGGGTGATGATGGGGGAATGGCACACTCACGGATACAAACACACACACACACACACACTCGCACACGCACATTCACACAGCCTCACTCTCTCCGTCAGTCATGGGAATGCCGTAGAATGGCAAGGGTCCCCCCCTCATTCCTGCTTTCATGTTTCTCTCTCTCTCTTTCTCCCTCTCTCTTTTTCTCGACACACCTGACTGAAATATTGATGTCTCCCAAGCGCTGCTGTTCATGCCTAAGTGGTTGTTTTTGTTTCAAAGAACGGGTGACTGTTTCTCTCTCACACACACACACACACACACACACACAGTACAGACAGAAAGGGGCAGGCAAGAGAGGAGGCACATGCACACTTGGCTTCCTTGATTGCATTATGCTAACATACATGCTTAGATGGTCATCTTTGAACAGTAGCACAGTTACACAGTAAAACATTCATGAAAATGGCACAATAGGTCTGCTCTCATTTGAATTTATTTTGAATTGATTCAGTTTCACTTTTTTATGAGGATATGCTAGAAAAATTAGTCTTTAGAATGCTAATCTTATCAACCATTGTTTGTTTCACAATGATGACGATCATCATTTAAGAAAACAGAGTTCAGTTTGCACAAACATGTAATTCCAAAGGTAAATTTATTATTATTAAATGTTAACATCAAAACTGACCAGTGCCATTAACGACATCAGACTACCTCCATCTTTGCATGTGAGATGACAAAAGTAATTTATGACGGGGCCACAAGATCCTGTCACCTTTAAGGACAACATAAAACATTTAATTTAAGTTAGACTTTGAGATTTTTTTAAGTATTTGAACAAAACAATACTGTTGTTTTCTGGTTAGGACGGTGTTATTATTGGTTGGCTGGATTGTTTCCATGGGGAGCACCTTTCCAAAATATTAACATGCATACTTATATTGTTCCAGAATGTTAACATGCTGAGTTCTATTATTTTTTAATTTTATTTCAGTCCCAGTGGCATTCGTCTTTCTGCACTGCAGGAAAATACATGCATGTGTACACACACACAGACACACTCACACACACACTTAGAAGTGCTGTCCTGTTCTGTTCTGCCTCTGTGTTACCGTTTAGCATATCCTATTAATATTAGATGAGAATCATTTGTATCTGAGCGCACCATTGACCTTAGTCTGCGGAGGCATGTCGAGTACATGTGTATGTGTGTGTCTGCACATGAACTTGTAATAGTGGATGTAACTGTGTAAGCAGAAGAGTCCCTTTGATTTTTATTTTATCCAAAATGTTTAAAAAAAAAAAAAAAAACACAGCACACAACCTCAAATTCTAGGCATCCTGTTTATGCACCATGTGGTACATTAGGATGATTCAGATTTTGAACAATATGACTGTATCAGCAGTTATCTTAAATGCTCTATATTGATGATAGTATAAAGAAGACGGTATAACACCATGATGTTAACAGGCAAGTTTACTCTGTTGTGTCACAGTAAAACACACTAAAACACACAGTCATGAGAAACATCCCTCCTACATCAGCAGCCTGATACCAGCCACCATACCTTTGCTGATGTGGGGCCTCTTCCACTTGTCTTAGCTGGTTGCTCGTGTGTTGGCAAAGGATTTTAAGCAATTTGTACAATTTATTGTTACACACACTAGATAAAAATGTCAGCTAAACGCTTGGTAGTAAATGGAATCACCAGGTTACACAAGAATATACACTTACTGTCTGATACCACTTTCACTGAGGGCCTGATGAAGCCTGTGATATCTGCTGTGTTACGAGATTCATTTAGGCTGTAGAGTGTGTTAACTGCTTAGTGTGTGTGTGTGTGTGTGTGTGTGTGTGTGTGTGTGTGTGTGTGTGTGTGTGTGTGTGTATTCAGGTAAAGCTGGGGTGTACAAGCTGATGTCAGATTGTAATTGAGTAACTCTAGTTCAAATGCATCTCCATTAACTCTCCCCATCAGTGTGAGCTCTGAGCCTACACAGGAGATACACAGCCTTTAATCCGCCCAGTGGTGCTAACTCTCAAAGATAGACAGGGTGACTCACAAAACCTCTGTTCTGCTGTGAGATTTTTGCTGTTTCAAAATATGCTGGTGCACAATACAGGTTTAAGTTTTGATCCACTATGTAATACAGTGTTTATCTCATGAAATGATAAATGAAGATTTAGAAATGATGACGTCATTAAGTGGTGTCTGGGCCAAACAAGTCTGGGCTACAAGATGGTAAACAACAGGAATACTACAAAGCAATTGGATTGACAGGAACACAAGTGAAAGATCACTGAAGGACAGGAGACAGAAAAATCAGACACAATGTTGTGCGTTGTTTGTTCTTTGTTGATCATAGTGAAGAAGCTCCCATAAAGTGTACTTGAAATTTGCTGCAATATTCTTTGTTGCACTCGAAAATCAATGATCAAATCACACTAATTAGCTTTCAATGAATTTAATTTAGAAATAGTTGGTGATGTCATCACCTGCGTTTTTGAATCTGGCTTGAAATGCTCTTTTATTTAAGTGCTTTATTGAACACATCATTTATTCCAGAGCCGATAATTGAAGTAGCGAACTGGTGAGTCTGTGGAGGTATCAGTTAGTGTTTTATTATTTTTTTTTTCCTTCTTATCAAAACTAATAAAATGACAACACATAGGCTAGAATAAAGTTGCTGTGCTGGTTTAGATTACAGAGCCGCATGTTATTATTCTATTAGTTATGATAAGTATAGGCACAAAATATAACCCTTGGTCATACTAACTGGCTCACTTTAACAGCACAGCATAGTTCTACTCCTGCCATTGCTGTCCTTAATATCAAAAGCCCCCCAGTATACACTGAGTATTGTGTACTGGAATGAACTAACAGGCAACCCAATAAAATGGCATACATTAGCTCAGCAGGCAGTGGTACGTGTTGACACGGGCCCAAAAACTGGGCCAGTGAGTTGATTGGGATTCCCGCAAGTTTGGCAGTCGTCCTTTTGGTGTGTGGAAGCCTGTCTCAGATGTTGTGGTGTGTACACTGGCAGCTTGTGTTGCACTGACATGCGGATAACTGCTGGCTAATGTTGGCCCTCTGCTGTAAAAACAACTGAAAAAACACATCAAATGACTAAAATCCTTTATTTTGTTAAAAGATATAGTTAAAAACGGACAGGGTGTAAAACTGCATTGGGAAATGTGGCATAAAACTGGATAAAAAATGAATTGGACCTTCTGGCAGGTAAACGCAGACACTGACACATGCGCACTGCTCAAGCTAAATTTAAAAGCTGATAGCAAAATAATCCAATTAAGTAATAATGTGATTCAAAATAGTTGATTATTGTGAATAGATTATTTTGACTTTCAAAATAGTCATTATTTGCAGCTCTACAACAGACTAAACTACATTTCAAACAAAAACGTAAGCTCCTGCAGTTTTGATGACTGAAATAAAGTCAGTAATGTAATTGCTTAGATCTTGGAACATGGTGACACTACCAGTCAGTTCGCGAAACTCCATGGCTGGTCAGCAAAAATAAGACCCAAACTTTTTTACCAACTTCCATCATCCCCAGTTTTCCTTTGTATTGAGGGATTATTCATGATAATAAGGGAACAGTTACTTAAGTTTTATTTGTGGTATAGACGAGGCTGTGCTCTAAGCTGTAGGTTTGTTGAACACCATCTATGATCATCTGTCCGTCACAGTGTTCTGATGCGAGTAGAACACAAGTCACAACAGCTGCTCTGGCCATCATTTTTAAATGCTTATGATTTGATGATAACTTATAATAAACAGTAGTTTTCTTTTAAGGATTGACCCATATGATCATTTTAATATTTCTCCCAAAAGTTGGCTGTCTCTCAATAACGTGACATCAGGGGTATCTGAACTGAAGCACAAACCCCAGACTGACTGTGGACTAAAATGTCCTTTTGTGAAGGTGTGATCCATATGAGAAAAGAGTTGGTCTCTATTTATAGATACTGTATATGTTGTGTTTTTCTGTGTGTGTGTGTGTGTGTGTGTGTGTCTGCGTGTGTGCTTTCAGTGTGTCCTCTATGCCCCTGCATTGTTCCCCCCATTGTTTTTCTTCACAGAAAGTCATGGCCTGACAAGGTGCTGCACGCTGTGAAAATTATGCCTTGTTTATACGTATTTATTTCCCCTTGACAGTTTAATTATTTCTGGCCCCATTGGAGGAAACCACATAAAAAACTCCCAATGTTCATACAGATTCTAATTAGGAATGCTGGGAAATTAAAACAGAGTTGTTTCGAAATGCTGTCATTTTTCCAGGGCCTCGTCTTGGAATTATGTCTCAATCAGCACAAGCGGAAATAATTACTTGTATACCTTCTAACTGCCAACATTTACCAAATGGCAAAGCAATTTACAGCCATCATGGCCCGAGAAGCAATCATTGGGCCAACTATAAATTCACAGGTCGACGGTTTGGAGAGCAACATCGGAAGGAAGGGTTATTGCGGAGAATTAGAGAGCGAGATAAAGGGTACAGGTCTTTCTTCCTACCTGTGCACTCCCTCAGTCTCTGCCCCTTGTTTTCTCTTTCCCTTTCTCTTTTCGTCCACTTTAATCCCTCTCTTCCCTCCCTCTCACCAATCATTCCCACTATTTTAACTGTCTTCTTCCAGACCTTCCCACTTATGTCTGCATCTTTCAGCTTATTTTACAGTGAAAACATGGCACCAACACACACACACACACACACATATGCACACACTTTTCAAATGGAGGCAGCGCGACGATTAAGTGATTATTTCCGCACACACCATTAAACACACTCATTGCAGGCAGAGACACAGACAAAGGCTCGGATAAAAACATACATGAGCACAGACACTTAAACGGCCGCACACATTGGCTTTAAAGTAATTACTCACACACGTCATTAGACACAGACACAGATGAAGTGGAGTGTGTTTATGTTCTGTGTATCTTGCAGTGTGGACTATTGTAGTCCCCTTCACTGTATGGATGCAATAACACCATCCATCTAGTATAACAAATTAACTAATTTTCACCCTGTTACAGCACAGACAGTCATATACGTAGCACCAGGTAAACGGCAGAATGATAAATATCAGCGGTTTGAATGATGCGGTTCACATTGATGGCATATTGTACGTAGAGATCTGGGTTACTCATATTGTACAAGAGCTGCAGAGAAAATATGGCAATTGAAAAAAGGATTAGTAAAGTAAAATGAAGTAAAAAAGCTTTTGCCAATATCTTTACTTACATGCCAGTTTGTGAACTGATTGAAAATTATTATTAATTATTATTATTGTGATTCTGTGTGAAGCTGACCTGACATACTTAAACATTTGGTTTGTAGTTTCTTCTTTTTCCCTAGTCTTGCTTCCACCTCTGACTACATTCACTTCTCTCCACTCATTCTCTGTGCGGCACTTCCTCCTGATCCACACAGAGACACAAGAAAGTCCAACAGGTCATGACTGTTTTGGCTGTGAGTTTTGGTTATTAGCTGAGGATCACAACAATAAATGATATCTGCTGCATTGCAGTGAGTTGGGGCTGGGCATCTGGAGGAGGAAGATGAATAATAGAAAAATAAATGAGAAAAAATGAGAAATACAGGATGGTCCATCACCACAACTGTCCAGACCAAAATCATTAAACTTTGAAATCATGTGTGTCTAATCCACACACCACAATGCCTGAGCAGACATTTATATGTTTATTCTGCATCACCAAGGTCTGGAACTCACAACTGTAGACACCAAGGGCATGAAGTCATGATCTTGTTGGGATCACAATAAGCACTGTGATCATCATAAAAACTTTCTCTTTATTTCTCATACACATTATCATCCAGTTGACCTTTGTACATTCATTACATGGATATTTAGTGATGAATCAGACGGCTTCACTGTTTGCTGGGTTTTAGTAACAATTTCAAAATACAGTACAGCTGTTTCAAGGCTTTTCAAATTCCTACTGTGCAAATCAAATTAGTTCACTGCTGTATAACTAGATAATAGTCTGAAACAGTGTTGTGCTGTTAACAAATACAGTAACATTGTAGTGAAAATAGACTACTAAGCCACAGCTTGGTGGTGGTGGTTTTAGTGCCTTTCGAAAATTTTAACAGGCCTGAAAACAAGCTGTAGGCTTTCAATGCTGAACATAAAAACGAGGCTAGCTCTGGAAAAGTCACTTCACAAACATGTCTATTGATGCGTGGATCATTGTTTTGTCCAAAACCAAGTCTACTTCCCTTGCAATGCGATGTAAAAGGTCAAAGTTGTTGAAATCCACTTCATTCATCATCTCAACCCAGGATGGCCAAGTTCTCCTCTTCTTCATCCTCCTCCACTTTTTCCTCCTCTTGCTCCTCGCTGCTGGCTGCATTGGTTCCCGTACCAAAGCACTGACACAGGCTCCAACACAGGTTTTGTCATCAGTTGCAATCCTCCTCCAGTGACATGACCAGACCTCCTTTTCCTTCACCAACTTCTTATTGTGGAAGCCCCCACAGCATGAGAATATCGTCCAGGGGGCTGATTTATTTTATTTTTTTTGGCACTCTCTGCAACTTGAGCTCTGCTCCCCTCATCAATTTGGTGCAATATAATACAGGCCATCTTCTTACAAAAGTAAGCTTTACTTGTTCTGATCAAGTAGCAGAATATTCTTCCTCTCTTGGAACAACTGGCAACCTCACTCCTTCAACCACTCTACAAAGAGATCTCCAGTCATCCACACAGAACCATTGGCTGCGCACAGTTTTGAAGCAGCGGAGGTTCTGACTATTGCCAATGACAAAAATGTTCCTTCTCTTCCACGGCAGCAGAACAGGCAAAGAGTGCAGTGATGTTTTCTGTATATCCCACCTCCTCCCCTTTTAATTTCAGATTTAAAGGTCAGGGTGCCATCAGGTATTGCTTGAAAATATTCCGCTCTCATCGGCACCCCAAATGTTTTCCTTCTTGTATTCTTGTCTCATTTGTCCTCAAGCCATTCCTTGCGTGACACTCAGCTTCAGCACCCTCCCCATGGAGTTTCCATTTTTTTTAAGTTGCTCAAACAAGCGTAGGAAACCTTTCAAATCTAAATTTCCATTGGTTGTCATGAATGTAAAGATCCAAAATGAACACTGTAAGCCAACTGCTTGTTTACTCTAAGTGAATTATTTAATCAGCATTTGTATAGCAATGATTCTGTCTAAAGCTTTGAGTTCCATGTAAGCAGCTGATCATTTTAACCACGATCACTATAAGCAGTTTTCACTGAACTGTCAAAAGTTCTGTTTTTGAGATACAATTCAGAAATTGACTACACTGTTTCTTCAATAACATCACACATTTCTCATTTATTTTTGTGAACATTGGAGATTTATTTATTGAATTTGCATCAGCTGTTTGCTGTACTGTCTTACACGATGAAACAGTTTTATGCCCTTTGGGTGAAATTTTTAGATCATTCAAAAGATTTGGCTGGGTGGTGTGTGGAGGACAGTCTGAGGGTGCAGCGTAGCAAGTTTGGTGTCAGTTGAGCAAAAAATTTGGGAGGAGATAATTAGTTAATTAGTCATATAGTTTGTAAGAAAAATGGTGCTGGACTTCATAATTCCTGCTTGAAGCATCTGAACATTTCTGCTGCATTGAGCGTACATTGTGATGAAAGTTACAAAGTGGTGGCCAAGTACAGTAGCTTATTAGCTGGTCAGCTGTAAAGACAGAAAAGACTAAAAATTTATAATAATTTTATTTACTGGGTTTTCCTTCAGTTTCTCCGCATTTCTCTGCATTGGGACACCAACCCTACGTTTGCATTCTTCATTTGCCATTAATGAAATCTATTTAAATTTGACCTACTGACTGTTAAATATCATATTTGTAACCACCACACACAAACACAACTGGTACATATCAAATATCCACACCCCCGAGTTTGAAACTGCCACTTGATGTTGAGGTTAGATTTCACATTTTGTTGTCCTTGAAAATCAAATTTTTTGCGTAGGCTTACCTTTCCTCTCAACCCTTTACTCCCCCTCTTCTACCTTTGCTGTTTTATCCCTTTTCCCCCTTCATCTCCTCTGAACGCACACTCTCTCTTACCGTCTTTATTAGTACTGGAATTATTCACTTGCCTTGCACCTCAGTTTGAATAAATTGAGTGTTGAACTATTGGAGAGAGGGGCTTTTTTGGCAGGCATACATTTGTGTCTGGATATGCGTGTGTGTTGTGTGTGTTGCGTTAACAAAGAGACGCCATTGAGAGACGACTAATCCCAGTGGAATAGCCCACTCATGTTCTGTTTGAGAGCGGTGTAATTAAAGGAGCGCACCTCTCCGAAGTCACCTATTTCAATACAAAACACTGCTTTATACAGACACACAGGCAGCCACACACACACACACACAACACAGTGCTGTCTTACCCAGGCAAAACTCACTCTGTATATAATTACATCGCGGGTCTAATTTATCCCTGGGAATATATCACAATCTGAGGAGGGGAAGGAGGAGGGGAAGGAGGAGGGGAAGGAGAGAAAGAGAGCGCAGTGGTAGCAGTGAGGTTCAGAGAGATCATAAGGTCAAGACAATGTAAGAAAATTGTGCTGTGGTGATAAAATGATTAAAAATATTGTTAGATACCCAAACATCTTTCTGTCAGTCTATCTGTCAATCATCTCTTTATCAAGACAGCAACTTTTCCAACACTTCCCAGTGTAAAAACTTCTTAAGGTCTTTTTCCCCTGGATGTCTAGCATTTCCACTCCGTTTTTTTTTACAAACAAAACAAAGATGTGCTCAAAAACAGATGGATGGATACACACAAGTGATCGTTTTGGTGAAAGAGTGTATCTCTTTCCTGTGACAGACAGAAAGATGTTGGCTCGAGTGTGTTTGTGAAGCTGAAGTGGAAGTCTTGCTTGAACCAGGAGGATACACACGTCTCTGTGTGCTCACACTGTGTGTCTGTACATGAATATTGACTGAATGGAAATTTTCTGCACACAGACACATAACACACATCTTCATTGTTGACATCTATCATGTCTGCCCTGTCTGTCCGTGTTTGATGAGGTTACACCCCAGTCCAGCCCAAAGCCTTCCCCTTCTCCCCGTCCCCGCTTGATGAGGGCAGTCCTTTCACTCTTTGATGAGGTGTGGTCCCGCTAACCTTCAGTCTGACCACTGACAGGATAGTGACCGGAGCTGACCTTGTGTGTGAGAGTGTGTGTATATTTTTCTAGAAAATAAATCTTCAGTCCTCTGGGTAATCCATAGTTCTTGATGCAAGTTGAACTATATAACAGCAACAATTATTTTAAAAAAAACGCCATAGAAGTTATATTCACCTGAAAACGTACATGACACACGTACATGTGGTGTGTGCATGTATTGGTGCTGTGTGTGGTGTGTGTAAGTCTAAATGGATTATATGTAACAGCTAAATAATGAAACAGTGTGAAAGTTTAGATGAGGCTAATGCTGCCTTTTTATAAACGCTAAGGTCACCTTCCCCATATGACTCTCCCCCTCTTTTTGTCACCTTATTATACACACATCTCTCTCTTTCTCCCTCTCTGTATAGTATCTGTCTGTATCTCTGTCGCACACACCTCTGTCTTCCTAGCTGTGAATCCGGCCTGACCTTTGTATGGAATAACAGGGCTGTCACATGTCTCTCTGTTCTAAAGAAATCACAACATGCACTACATCCCCTAAGATTATAAGCATGTGTTTCTGAGTCCACGTGTAAGTGTGTGTGTCAGATCTGTCGCCTGAGTAGTTAAATAATGTATTTTTTAATCTGTGTTTGCCTTTTTTCAAACTGCACACACACCAAATCTGTTACACGGCACTGTATACAGTTTGTCTTAGAATGAGATTTAATGTTGATGTGTGGTTGCATGAGTAGTGTGTAATGCGCACGGGTGTATATGTGTGTGTGTGTGTGTACCTCCTCACGTACCCTCCTCCAAAGGTTACCCAGACAGAGTTTTAGTGACAGGCTCCAGAAAGCCCCCTAAACCCAGCAGCTTTTCCCAGCAGCTGCTGTGTTCTCTCCTTGGCCTTGATCACCATCACTGCCCCTTCCCTCCCTGGAGGTGTCTGGGTGGACACACACGCTCGCTCCCATACCAACGCATGCACAGAATTTAGTAAGTGTGTAAACCAAAGCACTGAGATCTAAATATATTATCCAGTGTGGCAGGTCATCTTTACTGACTTATCCACCAATTCACAATTTCACCAGCATTTGACATCTACGTAGATGTGTTGATGCAAGCCACCAAAATGCTGATTATTTGACCAACCTGAATGGTTCCACCTGTGCATGTGCTCATTTACCATCTCTGCATATGTTCTGTAAAGCAAAGCAGCAGTCCAAAGCCTCTGTGCGAGTGGAAGCCACTGTTATTGTGGGAGATGAAACACTGAAAACCTGCATTCAGCTTCAGTAGCTACTCGGCGCACAAGCCGGCGTTGACTGAGCATATGCGATATGATGTGCTTGTGTGTGAATGTATGTGTATTCTTAGATTTCTTTGTACAGCGAGGCAGACTTGGGTGTGCAGGGCATTTTTAGTTGGTTGGTTTTAGTTGGTACTTCATTGGTTATTTAGTGCTAGTTATACATTCTCAATAAGAATTAGGGGTAAGTTCAGGTCATCTATTAAGATAAGGCATTAGAATTAGCTTTCATTTCATAATCCATGACATTTATCAATATCAGTATATGAAAATTTCTAAATCAAACCAATGCAGCCCAATTTTTATTGGTCATTTTTGCATTATTATTTATAATAAATATGTTATTGATCCATATGATTGCACTGTTGTTGTGTTTTTATATTTGGATTCTTTATTTCTGCTCTATCCCTTACATTTCTAGAGGAACCAATAAGGTTTAACAAAACTTGAAAATATGGTCCTAATATTGCAAAGCAATATGGCTGAAAACATGGATGAACACACTCTTCCTCACTCAGCCTGAAATGAACTGCAGTTAAAGTGTAGTGTTTATCTAATAGCACCTTGTGACTGTAAACCCTCTCATTGCTTTCACACCAATAGAACAGTTTGGTGACAGGGATGTCTTTTCAGGTCTTCATCTCACTTTTTGCTCTCTCTCTCTCTCGCTCCCTCTGTGTCTCTCACTTTCTCTCTCTCTCACGCACACAGACTTACACACACACACACACACACACAGCACATCTCTCCCTCTCACCAGCCCTCTTTTTCTTTTTTCCCTTTCTTGGGGTGCAGTGGGTAGCTGGTTGGGGGCTGACCAGGGTGTCTGTGGTCAAATTGTTGGTTTCCACGCTGTGTTCTGCTGTACCTGCTGGCAGAGCTACCAGACAGAGAGAGAATTGTTGATGTTCTTTCATGTAATTGGATTTCATATATAAATATATATATATATTTTTATCACACATATTTTTTTATTTATGATGATTAATCTTGCATGCTATATAAATGAACATAAACACACACACACACACACTCACACAGTAAGTCTCTGTGCTGCGGTTGGCTATCAGCTGACCAGAGTCCATAGCTCCCTCTGTTGGCTAGTATTTAACTGCACTCTCTCCCTGAACCTCTGTCTCTCTTTTCCTCCTGCGTTGGCAGCTCTCTTTTGCTTTACAAATGCAAAGTTCAGTTTTATAAAATTTCCAGAGTGGTTATTTTCAGTTTTGGTCCATTTGTACTTAATAGTCCAGGTTATGACAATGAAACACTACATGTTTATGCCATTAGTTGTAATCATTTTATTTCATTTGATTGTGATTAAATGTCAGTAAGACATAACACTTACAAATGATGATGATATAATTAATCAACACAGAAGTCTTGTTTTTGTTAATCAGTCCAGGACCTTTTTTACAGGTGTGGCCTCAGTCTATAGGTGTGTGTGTGTGTGTGTGAGAGTGACTAGCACGTGTGTCGTTGGGTGTCCTGAGGTCATCTGCTTAAGTGACCACCTCTTGAATTTGTTAAAGACATTTTTGACCACCACAGACACACATCACACACACACACACACACATATATGCGCACACACACTGCCCTGAATGAACACGTTGTGGCCTATTGAGTGGTGTGATTGATGTCAATGAGAGTTGCAATGGATAATTCTTCCACAGATGTCAACAGGCTACCACCACAGGGTCAAAACACACACACACACACACACACACACACACACACACACACACACACACACTCGCACACAATCACATACAAAAAGCAAAAGTGAGGGATCATCAGAATAAGAGTACAATGGCACTCACTTCGTCATTTAAATGTGAAGATGATGCAGACAAGCCCATTTACACATTTACACACACACAGTTATTAATTAAGATTGCATTCTACATTTTGACTGGGTTGGGTGGGTTCTTTTTTATTATGATAGAGCATGTATTTTATTCACAGTCTTGTACGAATCATTGGAATGCGATTGCCAGGGAGCCTGCACACACATGAGCAAGCAGGGTGTTTCCCTGGCTTTTACTGTAATAGCTCTGTGTTTAAGAGGTTTGCGTGGCAGTCAGGTTTGTCCAGGGAGAGAAGGAAGTGGCCTAAAGGGGTCACTGTCAACATACACACTGAGAACCAATCAATGGTCAGGGGGGAGGAGGGGAGTGAGGGTGAGGGTCAGAGAGGGAAACGAGGAGCAAAGCAGTAAGAGAGAGTTCTGGTTGGTTTATGCATGTTGACTAATTTTAAAGGACACAGCTCTTTTTTGGGTGCATGTTATAGGAGTGTAGTGTCTCACTATAACCTTTGTTTCCTGTTTCTAGCAGCTTCTTACAACACTGCTCAGCGCACTTATGCAGAGTGAAACCTGATCCCTATTCATGATTCATTCTTGTGCTTTTTTTAAAATCAAATGCATTGTTGTTTGTACTAAAACCGACTGTCAGTATCCTAAAAATCACTTTCTAACGCAGACTGCATAAATGCATAAATTACAGAATTTGGAACTCTGGTAAGAAAAGTGTCATTGAATATTTGCAGTAATCTGACCAGTTGATCACAGACATAAGAAATGTAACTTTGTGTAAGTCAAACCACTGTTTTTTCAAGCGTTTGTGTTTGCAGCCCTGAAACGTGTGAATTATATATATTTTAGTTTTCCTGTGTAAAATTAATTTCCCACAAACACATTTTTTATATTTCAATGCATATTATGTTAACAAAACTGTGTTTCCATATCTAAATCTTTCTACAGAGAGACAGAGATGACACATGCTATATAATAGTGTGTGTGTGGGTGTGTGTGTGTTAAAGACAGAGGTTTTTGTAAAGGATTTGTTTGCCCAGTAGTGACGGCAGCATTGATTCACACTCATCTTTGTCGATGCTTATAAGCCCCTGGATACATCATATCTGTGTGTGTGTACTTGTGTACATGAACCTCATAGCGTCCGTGTATTCATGTGTTTGAATGCATGGACCTCTGTGCAAATGGCAAATGTACAAATGTTCAAGCAATGTGTGTGTGTGTGTGTGTGTGTGTGTGTGTGTGTTATGTGCTTGCAAAGATCCTTATAGGTCCTTTACTTTGTCGTCTATGTTGCTCCTAAAAATTATTTCCCGATTCGTGCACGTCCCGATTTTATTCTGATCAAAACTGGTTTTACTGAACACAAAAACTTAAGAAGTAGTAGTAGTAGTGTAGATGCATTTGCTGTGGTCATGTTGTCCACGATACGTATGTGTATTTTCAGCAGTACACGTTCTCTGGGTCAAAAGAATGAAATAATAACTATACAGATTTGTGGAAGGTGACAGTGGAAGAGTCTTTTTCTCCACTTCGCTCCATGCAGATGCTTTATCAGCGTACAACACCAGTATTCACATCCTCATTTTGTACTGTCACTCCAACACAGGAAAAAAGGTGTCATAGTAAAGTCACAGATATATGGAGGCTCTACTGTCAGCCAGCAAAGTTGTGGTGTTAAACATTTGACTCTGTTTGGGAATGTGTGTGAGAGAAAGAGTGACCGAAAAAGAGGTTGTAGTCTGTGTTGCAGACACACACACACACACACACACACACACACGCACACACACATCAAAGCAGAGATTGGTTTCAGGAAATGTTTTATTATCTGTTCTCCTCTAAAGCTGCTAATCACAACCACTCTCTTTCATCTTTGCATCCCCCCTTTCCACCCCTCCGATTTGTTTCTCTCCATCTCCCTCTCTCCTCCACACTTCTCTCTTTCCCCTCCATCCTGTGTGCTTGGGTATCTGAGTGTTGGGAAAGTCAGATGGAAAGAAAGAAAGAAAGAAAGAAAGAGAGCATCATTGTGGTGGAGCACATCTCAGTCTCCCTGTAGGTTTCCCAGTTCCCTTTTTAGAGGAAAAACCCGTCCCCCTCTCCTCACATTCTCTTTTCTCTTCCCTCTGTCTCCTCCTCTCTCTGAGGCCGAGGAGCAGTGAGCCAATTCTCCTGGAGAATCCCTCTCGCACCGACAATGCCCACATTCCAAATAGTTAGACATATTGGAAATAGTGGAAATGTACAGCCTGCTGGTGAGGAGATGGCAGGGAGCTCGACAAAACAGCAAGCAGCAGGGAAAACCTTGTCCCAATCATTCCCAAATCATTCCACAACAAAGGACAAGGGCCTTGGAATTGCCTTAATCCCGTATTTTACTGCTGAGCTGTGGTGGGCTCTGCTGCACTCTGTTAGTGTGTGTGTGTGTGTGTGTGTGTGTGTGTGTGTGTGTGTGTGTGTGTGTGTGTGTGTGTGTGTGTGTGTGTGTGTGTGTGTGTGTGTGCATGGAGCATGTGCATGTCTGCGGTGTGACACATTATTTAGGCTTAGGGTTTAAGGTCAAGCTTACACTTTCTCCTTTGATCCAGCAATTCTCTGGATACGATTAGGTCAATTTTGTGTTTTGCAGCTGAGCTGACACAAATCCATAATTTCTGCTTGCAAAATGCCCCAAAAACATGGTTTAACTAAAATGTTTAACCTTTGCTTGAAAGGTTTTTATTTTTTTAAACTTTTTCTTAACACTGTTTAGAAATAAAGTGCACATTATTGAATGTGTTTTCCCCACACTGTCCTTTTTTTCTCATCTTGTTTACTGGAATGCAATTTTAAGTGCAGGTACATCATGAAAGAAATAGAGACCAACGGAGTGGGACTTTAGAGAGAGACTTGGCCTGAGAGGGGAAAACAGAGAGATTGGCTGATAAAGAGACAAAGAGGGAAAGAAAGAAGGAGAGCGGGATGTCTTTCTTTAAATCTTTCCCTCACCTGTCTCCTTCTCCTCTCCGCTCCCTCTTTTCCTTCCTCCCTCCTTCTCTCATCCCCTCTATCGCTCTTTGTCTGATCCCTCCCTCTCCACCTGCTCTTCTCCCTCTCTCTCTCACTCTCCCTCATTGTCTCCACCCCTTACTCCACCCCTCCCCACAGCCATTGGTCAAGTATCCACCAATCACAGCAGAACCGGGGCCTGAGGGACTGCATATGCAAAACGCTGCTTAATATTCATGAGCTGCTATCGGGGCTTTAAGTCGTTGATTAGGACAGCGGCACAGCTTTCCGTCCCAACTGCCTGGCTGGCTGGCTGTGTGTGTACCTATACCCCCTCTCCCTGGCTCTCACATACACACACACACACACACGCTCCCTCGCATCTACACACGCAGAGCCGATCAGTGCAGGCAGCGCAGAGCCTGGTAATTGTATTGCTCCCTCCAAGCGGAAGGAAGGACCGAGAGAGAGGAGGACCAGAGAAAGAAGAGGAGGAGAGAGGGGAGAGATATAAAAACTTTGATTCTTTGAATTTTCTTGTTTTTTCCCTGGAGGAGGTTGACATGACAATGACCCGGTATCGCCGATGGATTCGGTAGGACACCCGTTAACCGAGTGTTTTTTAATGCACTCTGAACAAGAGTAGGTAAATTTTACCTTTTAGTCTTATCCTTTTATCCATCATTCAACTTGTCATTGTCATTGTCTTTCACTGTGTATGAGTGTGGCTGTGTGTGTGTGTGTGTGTGTGTGTGTGAGAGTGTTTGTGTGTGTATGTGCTGGTATGCAGCGGAGGTGGCCGGCACTGTGTCAAGGTTGTTTCTGCTGTCAGGTAGCACGCGTTCACTGTCTGTGTGTGTGTGTGTGTGTGTGTGTGTGTGTGTGTGTGTGTGTGTGTGTGTTTGTGTGTGGCTGCAGTATCCGGACAGCAGCTCTTACTCAGTGGTTAAGGAGCGGAATTTCTATCCCTCCACCTGGGAGCGAGACATACACACAAGCACACCTGCACACAGACACACACACACACACACACACGCACGCACACAGACACACACACAGTTTCTTCACTTCACTCTGTTTTTGTGACATTGTTTTACTTTGAGTCCGAATGTTCTCAGGTCAAAACAGCAACTCAGTCAGGGAATGTCTACATGTGTGTATGCCTTTGCGTGTGTTTATGCATGTGCACGTGTGTTTTTATGTGTGCGTTGGTCCAAGCAGAGAATCAGAGAGGTAACAGGGCATTGAGGTTACAGGAATAACGTGGAGAGACGGGAGGAGAAGGGCCCATAAGAGATGAGGGAGGAGGAAAGGGGGAGAGCTGTGCTCTTAAATGCCAGAGGAGGTAGAATTTCAGACGGGCAACTCAGCGTGTGGCCCCGCACAGGAATTAGAGACAGTTACACACACACACATACACACACAAGCGAGTGCCGCTGAGCTGCTCCTTTCGCCAGTGCTTTGCTCTTTTAGGTGTGTGTTGAAGACGCTGTTCAAAATGCAGATTAACTGATTGGCAGAACGGACAGCAGTGTGTGTGTGTGTGTGTGTGTGTGTGTGTGCTATTTTGCGCGTAACATGCAAAGTGTGTTTCATGAAAATACACAAAAGGGCAAACAAACTCATAGATTTAAGTGTGGTAAATAATGCAAAATACACTTTGTCCTTCATCAAACATTAGAAAGTAAAGCATGGATTTATCTGAAGTGATGAGTGGATTCAGTAAACGGACTGCACTCTCTTTGCATGTAGGTATGAAATCAACAGCACTGATACTGTCAAATTTGTACTGCCAATTAATGCTAGAATTTAATAGTTAGTACGTACAGAAATAAAATTACACATGCAGGCTAATTGCAGTGATGGTTTTACAGTAAATAAATTTAAATGAGTTCCACTGAATCACAGCCTCAGTCAAAGTGTCTTTACGGTAGAAATTTTGAGGTGTAGACCTGAAGGGCAAAGTCAAAGCAGGAGCCGATGTGGGATGATGTACTGATGTGTTTCCCGAACATGACCGTTTTAAAGAAAACAGCATTTTTTTGTGTCTTTTACATGCAGAGAACCTCTCACCTACACAGTGTGTGGACTCGAGAGGAACATTTTTAAGTGAAAAAGGCCATCTGGTGAAATAATCTGATTTCTTTACCACCGAACTTGTCTTTCATCATTTTTAGAAAGTGATTTTTGGTAGGTTTTTTCAATTACGTTTAGATTTGCAACAAATAATAGAGATTTGCAAATGCCTAAAGAGTCATTCCTTTTACACAATTTTATGTTTATTGAAACATTATTGATTAAAAAAAACACCAAAAGGGGTTAGAATGATTCTTTTTTTGAATGTAAGTGTTAAGTCGTAAATCAGGCTTTAGGTCAGTTTGAGTTTTTGATCTGAAAGACTGTAGAGCAACCTTTCATATTGAGCATGCAGATTTCCTTTTGTAAATGAAATTACTGGATGTTAAGAGCAAAGTCTGAATTCAGTACATTTTTTCTGTAAGGACTGAACCCTGTTCACTGTACTTTAAGAGTCTCTACGTTGGTCTTTCAAGTGTAAAACAGTGTGGTGTAAGAACAAACAATTCAGGTTCAAAATATCTGGGAAGTGAACTCTTTTGCCAGGTTTTGGTTTATAATGGGTGAAAAAGTGTCCAGCGTGAATTGAGCACAAATATATTGTCCCAAAAACACACTTATGTGGGACAGTTATCAGTGGAAGGTGCTGCTTTATGTGTGAGTGTTTCTGCGAGTGGACGGAAGCCGCTCTCCCATATTTGAGAAAACCCTCTGCTTCATTCTTGCATGTGTCCGTCTGTCCGCTCCTTCATCCATCCATCCATCCATCCATCATCCATCCATCCACCCATCCATCCACCGTTCTCTTTTCTCTGCTCAGGCTTCTCCTCCTTTGCTCTCAGGCACTGCTTTCCTACACTAATTAAAATATTAGGGATAATGATGATCTTACCGACAATAATAATAATAATAATAATAACAACAAGTACCACTTAAGCTGTTAACATAATTGCATTCCCCTTGTGCCACCATATACATACCATTTACATATCATTAAGATATATTTCCTACAGTGACTTTAGTGAATTTGCTGTTTTTTGTCAGTGGGTGTGAAGGAGACGGCTGCTGAGAATTGCACAGCGGCCGTGCAGATCATTCAGTCAAAGGTTTGCAGTGTGAGAGATGAAGATAAATACAAGGCAGCATGACTGTTTTCAGTCAGAATTATTTTCAATTGTGAATTTTGTCTAGATTTATTTTTTTTATTACAACGAAATGTAATGCCAATAAATTGTTTTTGATTTTGAGTAAAAATCAGTTTTATGCATGTTAGGAATTGCATTCTATCAAAGTGTGCCCTTGAGAATGTTTTTACATTTATTTCATTAAATTCATACATTCTAGAAAAATCTAAAGAAAATACTCATATGTAACTACATACCTTAAGTTTTAGTGGTAATGATTTGCTATTTGAACAAATCTAATGATTAATCGAGTGCAGTGGATAGCGCTCGATTTTTACCCTGCAAGTCTTCAGTGTTGCATCTTATTGTGTCAAGGCAGCAGTGGATGCTCATTTTAGGAGCAATACCTCGACCCTAAAGATTTAGAAAAGCTTTTTTTTTTTTTCAAATTTGAAAACAATTTCAAATCCCGTTGACATAATGTAATTAAGGTCCGAAGAAAATCCAGTTCTTGAAACTTAAAGGCCGACCACTCTGCTTGTTAGTTCAAAATATCAGCAAGTGTTAAGACTGTTTTTCACTAAAACCTCAGTAAGGCAGCTTTGTAATAATGTCGTAGACACTCAAAAAAAAAACACCTATTGATAATTTCTCTTTGCTGTGGTTTAAAACTGTGGTGAAGAAAAGATCTGTGGTATTATTGATGATGAAAAGCAAATATTGCATACTTCCCTTTTAAGAACATTTATTATATTTGTCTCTGCCTTATTCTTTTTCTTTTTGTCAGTCTCTCATGCACTCTTTTTCTCAGGCCATGAGGGAGAGAAAGCAGTAGAGAGAGAGAGAGAGAGAGAGAGGTAAAGCTGACTGGAGGGAGGGATGGGGGGACCAAAGAGAGATTGCGTAAATTAAAATCCTTTTAATCTCCTTATAAAATCATTTACTTAATTCATCTGTCAAAGCATGTCAATATGTGCCGCACTGATTTGTTGGCTGGGTGTGTGTCTGAGGGTGTGTGTGTTTCAGTGTGTGTCTGTGTGTGTCTGTGTGTGTCTGTGTGTGTGTGTGTGTGTGTATGTGTGTGTGTTTGTGCATTTGCATCTGTTTGTTGTCATGCATGGGTTCGTGCCTGCCTGCCCACACTCTGTGTGTGTGTGTGTGTGTGTGTGACCTATTGGTGGCCTGTATGAGGTGTTCTTCCTCTTTTTGTGTGTCTGTTTGTCTGTCCGTCTGTCCCTACGGCACTTGTTTTTGCGTCGTCTAAGCCTACACGTGCACACGCAGAGGCACACGTATGCATACGGCGGCCTCTCTCATGTGAAGGGCCCGGGCATTCCAGTGGTAATTTAGTCCCGTAAAGAGAGAGAGATGCAATGAGAGGGACAGACAGAGCGAGAGGTGGGGTAGAGGAGGAGGAGGAGGACGAGGAGGAAGGGGGGGTGTGGGGGGGTTGCTTTTGTCTGACACCAGCACTTAGGGGTCTGCTGGACACACATGTACGCATGAACGCACACATGTGTGCACACACATGCACGCAAACACACACTTTCATACACGTTTTTTTTTTTTTTGCGCATTTGCAGCTAAGTAACCAAATTGTGTCAAAATTGCAAGTACACATTCACACACGTACGCATGCACTTCTACACTCGTATGCAGATGTTGAAAACACACACACACACACATTTGTCTGGTCTTGATGATGTGAATTTGAATTTGATTTATGCTCAATTCCTCAATGCTGTGTCCGTGTGTGTGTGTGTGTGTGGGAGAGAGAGAGAGTGAGAGTATGTCATGGGTCAGTGCCGGCCTTTATGTGTTGAAAGAGCAGTAAGAGAGACTGTACCAGCTGTGACACACACACACACACACACACACTCACTGCAATTAGCCATTACACCACACTGGCAATGAAGCTAGACGTACATGTGCGTGTGTGTGTGCGTGTGTGCTTGCGTGTGATTGAATGCCAAAGCGCTGATTGAAAGAAGAGAGAGAGTGATATATAGTGAGAGACAACGGCGCTCATCTCTTCTCATCTCTTATCCTTCCCTCTCTTCACACCGCTCATCCGCTCATTCCTCGCGTTCCATCATCCATACATCAAAATGGGCATTCATTTATTATTGCTATTGTCACAATCTATCACATCATTTATGCTTTGACTAAGAATCACTCTTCTTAACCCCCCACATACTGACTTTTCTGTCTCATTTAAGCCTACTTTTATGACGGTTCTACTTTATGAAGTAGTGTAGGTTAGTGAGATGCGGAAGAAAAATGGGGGATCTTCGTTGCCACTCCGCCAAATTGAGATTTCAGTGTGAAAAGCATGTGGTATTTTCCTTCTTTTGTGAAGTCTTACCTGCTCTTCAGATTTGTCTGTTTTAGGGAATATTGATTTTTCTTGATTGAATGCCCTACTGAGAATTGTTTTTCCACCGCTGTGTCTTTGTTATTTTTAGTGAAGGAGTTACT
>NC_092012.1:19355042-19382542 GCF_042242105.1 Pempheris klunzingeri
CACCCAATTCTATTACAAACCCTGCCCTCTCTCCTCCTCTTTGACGTCAGCTATAAGTACTGTCCCTTTTTTTCTGTCTCACTCCGTGTTATTTAAGTAATTAATTTTTTGCAATGGATGATTTTGATTCTGTTGCCCGCGGTGACCTTATCACCCCGGCAACAGCTCCTCCCCTGACGACAGCACTGGATTTGATTGACAGATAGCGGCCCCTTCACCGGTGCTTTTACTTTTATATTCCCTCAGTCTTTCAGCGTCTTCCAAGGCTAAAACTGGTAAAACTCCTCTGACGTTAAACACATTTGTTAACACATTCCAGGACAAAAGTCCCATGTACTGGTTTAAAGTCCTAAGCTGTCTGTCCTCTGTCTATCTGTCTGCATGGCTGACATCTGTCTGTCTGTCAGCCTGTCGGTGCTCCCAGCATGTTGGTTCTTTGTGTCTTTTTTCCGGCTGTCTCTTTACCCTCTTGTCTCTCCGCTGCCTGCGCTAAGTAGTTACATACTTGTATAACCTTGTACATATACTGTTGTTGTGTATCTACGGTGGACATGCAGACGAGCAAAAGCGTGCGTTTGAATACATGTGCATTTATAAGACATCAAAATAATACAGATTTGTGAAGCAGAATAAAGTTTTTTCTCCTTTACAATATCTCCAATTCATTTGCCCAAAAAAATGCAATTGTTGTAGCATTATGTAGGTTTTTTTTTTCTTTCTTTACATCTCTGAACATTTTTTTTTTGTTTGTACTCTTGTTAGTGTCCTCACCTGTACAAAAAAGGGTCAAATTAAAATGTATTGAATATCAAAAAACTTTTTAAGATATTAATATTTTAGTTTAATATGTAATGCTGTAGTTTTAATTCCTCATTTGAACTGAAACTGGAAACTAGATTCTGATAGTGAGAAATCGTTCATGTTCACAAAAGAACACAAAGTTTAGTTTGGTTATTGTTGCTGCATTTCATTTTTCTTATAGGTCGTACTACATTATTTCATATTGCTGAAACATTGTTCTCCTCGTGTTTACATTTCAAAAAGAGCAGATTTTGAATGTTTTACTTGATAGGTTGATAGTTCTTCGAACCCCGTGCAGCATTAGACAGGCCAGGCCTCAGCTGCTCTTTCCCACCTGCTGTTTCTCAACCTTTCCTCTGTTGCACTGGCTGTATTTTCACTCGCCCATTCTCTCTCTCACTTTGCCCTTGCCAACAGAATGAACTTATCGAAGGGGCCATTGGTGAACAGCAGCAGCGAAGATAACTCCAAGTCAACCTATAATAAATGCGGCGCTGGCGCCTGGAGGATGCACCAGAGCTACGATCCACTGGAGGCCAACCACATGAGAGACGCACATGCCCTCTACAACCCCAGGTAAGACAAAATGTCGAGAGGACCACAGACACATAAAAAAGGAGGGAGAGAGCAAAAAATGTAGAAAAAAGAATCTATTAATCTGTTAGGTTCAGTTTTACACAAAAGCCACACTTGACCTCTATAAACCTCAGATGAAAGAGAAAGAAAAGGCAAGCACTTTCAGACATCAAAAGCTAGTGTTTTTAGTGGGCCGTCTGTGTGTGAAAGAGACAGAGAGAGATAGCGCTGAGGAAGGTAACTTTTCTCTGTCATCTATTCAAATATGAGGGCTGTGTATTTCTTTTCTTAATTTTCTTTGATTCTAATTCTGATATTTCTTTCTTCTTTTCCTTATTTCATGGCAGCAGAATATATGTTCAAATTGATTCTGCTGTCAAGCAGTTTGTAATTTCTCTTAGTTTTCTTAGGTCCTTAAAAAAAAATTAAGAATAAAAAAAAAAAAAATCCCCTGCTATAGGATCCTAGAGTGACTGCTAAGACTCAATATTATTACACACCCTAATCAGTTGTATCTGATCATCAGTGACAACAGGCACGGAGTAGTGGTCGACCATGGAGTAGCCCAGTCTAAAGTTTAAGTTCCTCGCTCTATTTGGTTTACACTGCTGAATAGAAAAAAACATGACAAACTAGTCTTTACTCAGTCAAGAGAACATATTCATATTCATTGTGTTTGTGTGTGCATGTGTGAAACGTGTTTTAGTGCTTAAAGGCTAATATTTTCATTTTTAAAATAACGCGCTAATACCTTGATAACCCTTGTGGCCACTGCTACATGTATCTGTCCTTACCTGTAGCACTATATTTGTCGCGTTATATTTTCACAGCATATAACAGGGGTACCACAAGAAAGCAGGCTTCAACCCCTGGCTCAAGGACACTTCAGTAGTGCAAATGCGTCCCAGCGCGGGGGCATTAACACATATCATTTGGTTGAAGGACAGTCACTTTTACCATAACAGTAATCCCCCATGCCATCTGCATGTGCAATAAAGCATGAAAAGCTTTAGCCAAAGTGAAATTTCACTGCAAAGTTCTCCAGTGGAAATCAGTAATAAGTTTTGTTGATTAAGGCAGGTGAAGCCGAGGGCTGCTTTGGTCCATTTTTAGAACATAAACTGTAAATATGCAGCTTGTTTCATGTTAAAACACAGCAAATGTGTGACGCATGAAACACAGACACACTTTCCGTCTCCCTCTCTCCCTCTCTCCCTCTCTCTCTCTCTCTCTCAGTGTTTTTCCTCCCTCTTGGCCACTTCCTCTCTCTGTCTTTTAATCATTCTAAGTTTCTCTGGATAAGAGATAGAGCCGTGCGCCCAGATTGCAAAACTGTAATTGTAAGTATGTGTTTTGTATATAGTTAGCATAATGCAGGCTTGTGGCACTATTATATGCAAATGAGCGCGAATATGTGACAAGTGGGCTTGCTGCTCTGTCATTATACATTTTCTCACCTGCGCTTGTGACCAAACACTGCCAATGTTTGAACTGACATTATTAGATGCCATTGTAGCAAAAAGCTTTTCAAAAACTTCATCTATTGTTCCGTAACAATGAATATGGAAAAAATAGTATTTAGTCAGCGAGCATGTCACTCTGGATGTTGTATTGTTGTGACCAAACAGCATTACAGTGTGATGTCACCAACTGACATGATCACCCTAATGAACATTACTGTCATGTGTTACGTTGGTATTGTTGTTGTATTATTGCAGCCTATTAGAACATTATTGATTAGTGCATTGTTAGGCTTTTGCAAAGCCCTTTAATTTTAAGTGTGTGAGAGCTTGTGTGTATGCGTGCGCCTGTATGCACTGTAGACTGGGAAGTCTTAGTCCAATAGGATTTCAGGGTTAGTCTGGGTCAAGCCAATTAGAGGTCTGGCAAGCCATTCTCACGCAGACTCTCAGCCAATCACCAACAGGAGTGTTACTAGCACAATATCAGTGTGTGTGTGTATGTTGGCAGACAGTGAAGTCTGGTGATGAGAGGTGTAAAGGTTTGCCAGGGGCGAGGGAGTCACGCCATGGCCTGAAGTCACACACTGCATTCACACACACACACACACACACAGATTCACACACACACTACCCTCTGAATAGGGGAACATTATTTCCGCTGCATTGGTTCAAGCTTTGGACCAAATTAAAACAAACATTTGATATTGTAATTCTGAATTCAACTGCCAAAACTATGCTTAGCCTCAGATGTGACACAACAATAGTTTAGTTGACAGATAACAATCTGCCGAAGTTCACAGGAGACTTCTACTGTATATTTTAATACAAGGATATGTAACCTTGTAAATCAGAACAAAAAGGCCTCCTCATTTGCAGTTTATTGTCAAGAATTTAATCACAGCCGGCCTTTTTACATTTTGACTTGTCATAGTAGGAAAATCACAGTTGTTACTAATAACATTAACAATGTGTCCCAGTGGGCCAGCACAGTGACAGTGAGCCACCATACACAACAGCAGGACCCTGCTGAAACTAAAGCAGCTAAATGGAATTCAGCCACCATTAATTTGATTATTTACTGCTGCTAAAGAAGACATACTCTTTAAAAAAAGCATTATAAATATTATCTATTAAAAAGTGAAGATTGAAGCTAAGTACTGGACAAGTCAAGCCATCCTCTCACATAAATGTGCACACATACATACATGCATTCTCTTTTCATATAGACAGTAGAAGGAGCACATACACACACACACACACACATGCAGTATAAGATCAAATGAACAATCTGACCCCTAACTGTGTTGATGGGATTTAGTCACACACTCTGACACACGCACACACACACACTAAACACACCTTTGGGAAAAAATATACAAAATATAGATGTTTGTATGTACACAATATTAAACACAACAACACAAGTTATTAACATTATTTTTTTTATCACTAAGAATACCATTTTCTTATCAAATCTGTCAAAAACTATACATTATTTATAGTAATATATATATAGTATATAGTATAATTATTAAATAACATGAAAAGCTAATTTCCTGGAGATTTGCTGGGACAAAAACTTCTTTGAAATCTTAAGAAAATTCCTGATTTGTTTTTGGAGATCTGCAGTTTTCATTGGACAGCAACAATATTATTCCTATTTTTATTTAGGCCATCAAACCATGGGAATGTGATTAATGTCAGGCAGCCAGGGTGCGCTTGAATACACACACACACAAACACACATTGCTGTAAACTGAGCCCAATGTAATCATAATGATAAAGCAGATTGCCTTAACACACAGATGGGCCTCCCAACAGCTCTGTGTGTGTGTGTGTGTGTGTGTGTGTGTGCGTGTGTGTGTGTGTGTGTGTGAGTGTGTGTGTGTGTGTGTGTGTGTGCGCAAGTGTGGACAACGCTGATTGGATTGCAGATTTATAGAAGAGGATTACTGCTGGAGCAGAGAGAGAGAGAGAGGGAGAAAGAGAGGGTTTCAGACACTCACCTCTCATTAACTTCCACCCCCTTCACCTCAACTCGCCTTATTCTCAGTCATGGATAAACACACATATTCAATACACACATACACAAACATGCACAGATAAAATGCTGTGCGTGTTTGTGTGATGTCCATCCAAAGTCAAATTGATGCTTATAAATTCTTTTTACCTTTTAAAATGCTGAAGTGCAGATTTTAAATCCATGTAATTTGCAATATTTCTTAAAAGTGATCTTTTTTAGGAAAAACCCTATGAAAGCAAAGCCAATTCTGCAGAGATGAGCAGCAGTGGATTATCCTGTACTACAAGCAAATTATTTAAAACCTAAATAAAAAATCACGCAATGATTAGATCAACCTGTCATTGTGTTAAGATGAATTCGTTCCATCACTGCCGTAACACTGGTGCCAGTTTTTTTTACTTGAGGAAGTGCATTGGAGTGAGTGTAGAGGAAGATTTTAATGAAACATCCAAATACACAAAACTGAATTTAGACAGAGTGACATGGACATTGTAGAAAAATAGAAAAACTGAGAATGATGCACAATCAAAGACAGAATATAAAATAGAAAGAAAGAAGCAGGCAGGCCAGAAAGAGACAGAGACAGAAAAAAAGAGACAGAGACAGTGGGCACTCCAGCAAACCTGATTATGAGTGGATGTGAATTAGATTCCCTAACAGATGGTCCAGGAGCGAGGCTGTAAGGTGCATCAGCCAGCAGTGAGGGGAGGGAGGAGGGCAGGGAGAAAGAGGGGGAAGATCAGGCAAGGAGGCAAAGGGGGACGAGTGTCAACAGCAGCTGGTGACAATGCAGATCATTTCTGTACAGTACAGCAGTAGATGTATTTATAAAAGGTGGGATCGTTCTTTCAAATGATCATTTAATAAATCTGGGTAATGTTGGAGGAAGTTTTGTGTTTGAAGTTATAATAGTCTTTTTTCCATCCACAGTTTCTGTCACATAATGTAACCATACAACAAAAGTCAAGTCATCAACTGGATGAATCTCTACCAATAACTTTGGTAGACTATTTTTACAAGTATCAGTAATGTTCACAGAACGTTTAATATGTTCTCTCGACTTCTAAATGTATTATTTATGGAATATTGAATTGAAGTCAGCCTCTTAAGACGGATTTTCTCAATTTTAACAGATTCTCTGCATTATTGTACATACTCCAGCTCTGCTTCTCTCGTCCTCCCTGTGATGGATAGGTGTAAATCATCACAATCCTGTAGTGACAGCCCAATTTCCCCAAATCTGATCTGCTTAAAGAATGCAGCTTTGACGCTCTACTCACTTATGTCCTCTCCTCTCCTCTCCTCTCCTCTCCTCTCCTCTCCTCTCCCACTTTTCTTTTTCTCCTTTATTCCACTCCCTCATTTTCACCACTTTGCTTCGTACACTCTCTCTCTCTCTCTCTTTCTGTCTCTCCCCTCTTTCGCAGCAGTGCGCTCTCTTTTCCCATTTCCTCCTTGTCTGTTTCCCCTCTTCCTCCCCTCCCCACTCTCTGCCTCCCTCCCGTGTCACATTTGAAAGCCCTGTCATATTTACTAGAGTGGAAATCCTCTTTCACCATCTGCTTAATAAAATGTGTTTTTAATCCGATGGGGGATATTTTGTTTTTTTAAACTCTTTTTTTATTATACTTCTGCACAATTTCATTTGATACGGCACCTTGCCCAGGTCTCTATCTGTCTGAATATTAGAGTGAGAGCGTAGCAGGGCTGTATGTCTCATTGTACACGAATGATCCAATGTGTATGTGTGCAATTGGGTGTGTGTGTGTGTGTGTGTGAATGCATGTGTGTCTGCCACAATGGCAAGTGTCGGTAAGTGTTTGGATGGGCTGTTGCACCCCTAATGCTCAGCGATAACACTGCTAATCCACACACACACACACACGCACACACACAGAAAGAGAGACCAACACTAACCTTGATCAATGACCTTTCTTTATAAAGGAACCAGCCTACGATGTATATCCCTCACACACCTGCACCAACATTACCTTCCAATATCACGTGAATAAGCAGTGTTCAGTATATGTGTCAGTCTCATTACGTCCGCTGTGCATATAACTTAAACTAATTTAGTTCATTACATATCTCACAAAAAGGCGGATTACTAATTTCACGTTTGGAACGTGCAGTATCTTTTATAAAAGGTTTGCCTTAAAGGAGGATGTATTAAGTTATGTCATTGATTTCCACTCTTCAACCTTTCCAGTAAAAGGCTGGAGGTCACTACAAGTACATGGTATGCAATTTAGTCTGCCAAGTCCCAAAATAGAACTGAATTAGACATCTAATTTGCAGTAATTTATTTATTTCTATTTAGCAAATACTTGAATACAGTTCACAGGCTAACTGCTAACTGTACTCCTGCTGTGCAGCATACTGGACGTTTTAGAGGTTTGAAGCACTGTTACAGTAGACAACCACCCTTACAAATACAATGACACACAGCAGATAAAGGAGACAGAAAAAGAGAGGGGCAAAGAGAGAGAGACAAAGACAGAGGTAAGGAGAGAGAGAGACATGGTGACAAAGATAGTGCCTGGCAGCAACACACTTATCAGCTAGTGCTCCGCTAGAAAATGACCTAAATCATCAAGATTCCCATCTGACACACACACACACACACACACACACACACACACACACACAGGGTTAGCAGTACAGCGCTTTAACAGTTTTGCCCTGAACAAGCTCAACCTCTTCATATCTTTTCACTTAAATAACTACACCAATGCAGTCAGACTCTCAAATCTAAATCATCCTTTATACTGATCAAGAGAGACTTCGAGAGGAAAAGGAATTCCCCTAAAAAAATTGGAACATAACTGCCATTTTTGAGAAGAGAAATGAAGAGAATAGAGGGAAAAATAGAAAAAGAAAGAACATGGAGCAGGTTTAACAGTGCTGTGTGAATCTGTGAGCGAAGACACATGATATGCATTGATATCACCAGACTCAACATGATGTACCTGAATACTTTGCAGTCTGCAGTTTGAAAAGCACATAATTCTTAATCGATAGTGTTTGGCTGAGGCTGCCCTGTGTGTGCTGCCCCCCACTGTTTATCCATTCACATCTAGAGTGTGTGTGTGTGTGTGTGTGTGTGTGTGTGTGTGTGCAAACTTTATAAACCCCAGGATGCATCATAACAGCTTTAGCCCCACTATTGTGCCTCTGTAAGTCTTACCCAATTCATTTCACACCTGTGTGTGTGTGTGTGTGTGTGTGTGTGTGTGTGTGTGCGGATAGTTGTATACAGCAGAAGTGTGTGCAGGTCTGTGTTTGTTATGTTAAAATTCATACCAAGAACAAGTCATAGTGTCTAAAGACACACACTCAGACACATACTCTCAGGAATATAGACACACACACTCACATTTCCTCTCCTCTGCTAGTCTTTACAGCCCGACAGCCCATTGGGTAGAATGTGTTTTAGCCATTATCACATTGATTGTATGTAATCAGGGGTTTATTCTGCAGCCAATGAAGTGAATTACAGGTTTCCTGCCCGACTAACACTGTAACAATTGATCTGCTCCCTGGTGTGTGTGTGTGTGTGTGTGTGTGTGTGTGTGTGTGAGTGTGAGTGTGTGTGGTGTAAGGTGGTGTGTGTGACATGGTGTGGATGCACGAGAAAGAGAGAGAAGCAATGATAGAGTGTGTTTGTGTGGGAGAAGTAGGGAAGACGAGAGAGACCCAAAGAGAGCAGGAAAGAGAGGGCGAGAGAGAGCTCAGTAGGAGGGAGAGTGGTTTAGATTGACTGTCACTGCGTGAGTTTTTATTTCTTATTTTATTCATTTTTCTCCCTGAAAACAACTATAATCATCTACACGCTGTGAGTCTATGGAGCTAAGCTCCAACACCCATACTCACACAAACACACACCAACACACACCAGCACTACTCAGCAACACACACATTATTTTCTCTCTCTATTTCTCCGCCTTTAAACTATGCACACACCTCACACAATGCACATGTGAAAACACAGATTCAATTACAACTTACCCAAAAAATTGCACACAGAATGAAGCACATTAAAAAAGATTTTTTACATGTCTGGTCTTTCAGCCACAGGAAAAGAGAAAATATCTTCTCACTGTAATTCTTTAATAAGAGTTACATTTACAGCTAACAAGTTGAGTTTACGTTTGTTTTGTGTGTGTGTGTGTGTGTGTGTGTGTGTGTGTGTGTGTGAACTCGAGTGCCTATATCAAACTAACAAGCTGACAAGCAGCAGTTCAACAACCCTCCACAGATAGGACAACATTGAAAAGGGAGTAAAATAGAAAGAGAAATGGAGCAAAGAAAGAATAAACATAAGAGTGTGACAGCTGGAAAAGCAATTCAGTCTATTGATGAAATCATTCTATTCATTTGACTATGGAAATGTAAATGCATTTTTTGCTCCTATTCCCCTCCTTACTCCATTCTTTAATTCAATGTATTTCTTTTCTGTATTCCATCCTTCCTTCACTCCCCCAAAGCATTGCTGGTATCATCTAGATAGAATTGTGTAAGGTTTTTTCTCTCTTTTTTTTCTTTTTGCTTATTGGACTGTGTGTTCTTATCAGCATCGAGAGCACAATGCTTGGTGTGATGGAAAGGTATTAGCCAAGCCGTGGTAGCTACATTGTCAGCACTTCTGCCATCTCTGTCTCTTATTGCTACCACTTCTCTTCCTGCTCTTTTTCCTCTCTCGTCTTATCCCTCTCTACTCATTTTTGTTGCTTTTTCCATGGGAATTTGGTTCTAAAAACCAAAAAAAGTGATGCTTTATTCCTTTACAGCTGCATGCGCTGAAGTTTGTCAAGATGTAGTTAAATGCAGTTTTGTCTGTCCTTAACAGAATAACAGCAGCAGAATAAAATTTAAGCCCTAAAAAGCAACATGAGCCGTCAGACAGGTTATGAACAAACTGAGTGTTATCTAAACCTCTCATTTGGTGGTGAAAGGAGAGGGGTAAAATGACACCCAAACTGTCTGTTGTAAACCTCTATTCAACTTGCAGCAACTTATACCGCTCCATTCTCTTCTCTTCTCTTCTCTAACCTGGGGCGGGACAAAAACAGTTGGAGTTGTTTGAGGATCAGTTTGTGTTTATGGCCACCATCCAGTGAGACAGTCGCACAAGGATTGTATATAATAAAAGAGTGTGAGTGTCCACAGAAACGCAGACTAAACGAGCACACAGCGAAGAGCACCGAGACACAGAGTGAGGCAGAGTAGTTGCTCTAATACGATGATTGTATGTTTGTCGCTGCCAGTTGTCAGGGCGCTGCATCAGCCCACCGCTCTAATGACAGCTTGTCATACCAAAGTGGCCCACCTTCCCTCAACAAACACAGGAAAAAAAAGGATTCCTTCTCTTTTCTTTTCTTTTTTGTTCTTTTTGAGACATCTGTCTCTTCTTTCTGGTGCTTTCTCACCACGTGTCCACATATTTATCTCTCTTTCATGAGTCACTGTGACTTCAAAAAGTGAGAAATGGAAAAAAAAAAAGATGGGAAGAAAGAGAAAATGACAGGGATCGAGCTGGAAATAGAGACAAGGAAAGGTGGTTATCTTTCTGGGGTGTATGTGTGTTCTCCCTCAGTAAGGGACAGGTAAATAGGCCTTCTGAATATTTGATGTCTGCAGGAACTAAACAGACACTTTTGTCCCCTTGCTTTGGTTTGTCTCATATCTAGTTGGAGTCACGAACACTTTATGTGTGGTCATTTTTATCATGGGCACTAGTTCTGAATTGCAAACCTAAGTCAGTCTGAAGTTACGTATTTCAATGACCTGACAAGAACTTCGGTAGAATAATATTTTGGATGAAAGTGTCCACCACTTAGTTTGATGTTGTTCATGTGAAACTAAAACTTACCATCTATGTGCTTTGGTAAGTGAATGAATTTCTGTCTGAAAGTACGAGGGCAGGGAATCGGCGCTCGCTAACTTTAAAGGTACTGACCGAAATAATCCAGGACCAATTAGTATCGAAACTTCTCCAGTCGTTCCATCCTGTTTGTACACAGATCTAGAAAATAATAATGACTGGTTGTATGGTTTTGCTGGCAGCAGTCACCTCAAGCATTCAGTTTAATGCAACCTGTGATTGGGCCTCTACCGCAGCAGCTAAAAACTCAGACGGTCTGTGATGGTGAAGTCGTGCACGGTGTATGTGACGGAGTTGGCGGCTCAGCCTGCTCAGATGCCACCAAACATTTAAAAAGATATATATACTACATCCCTGAGACGATAAAATAAATGCAATGTAATGTAAAATGTGGAAAGATTATTTCAGAAAAAACTAACATGATGAAGCATCAACCACACCTCATCAAACGTGGAGAAAAGGTATGGAATGAAGCATCAGTATTTACTATCAGTACCACTTTAAGAGTACTGCTATTGGTACTGGTATCATCATTTTTTAAACAGTACCCAGCCCTAGAAACAACACAAAACATTTAATGATTGATCGAAATAGATAATTGCTTTCTTCATTACATCTAGTAAAATGATGATTGAGGAAATAGCAGCTAGATACCATTTTTACCACGTAATTCATGTAATTCAAAACCACAAAAATCTCTTTATTTGCTACTTGCTTTTATTTTTAAGTCAGTGTGATGCTCTTCCACAGGAGTGCATCAAAATGCACAGAAACGCAGGAACAAAATGAAATTCAAAACCCTTTTTTCTGCAATGGAATGGAGCGAAACTGCTAATGCTGAAATCTGATTACTGCTCTTCTTTGTGTTTTACTGTAATCATCTCATAACACACTGCTCGCGTCTCTGAGCCCCTTGTGAGAATTCAAAAAGAAAAAGAAACACACTCTAGCCTTTTTCTCTTTATATAAATCTCTTTAAATACCTAAAAACATAAAGAATTGATAAAAAAATTAGACCCAACCCATTCCCTCTCTCTCCACACTCATCTGAAGAGCCGACAGGCACAATAAGACTGCTCTTTCAGCACTGAGCCGTCGTTACATAGCGCCATAATTATACTGATAACATACATACATAAATGCATTCAACCTCTCGCTCGGCACAGCGCACTGGCTGTGATTTCTTAATCTTCTTTCCTCTTCTCCTCTCCTCTCCTCTCCTCTGCACGCATGTCTTCTTTTTTATTCTTTTTATTCCTCCCCCTTCGACTGCCATTATTTTTCATTTATAAGCAGGGAGAGAGCGCTCATAGAAAAGATGTGAGAGTGGGAGAAAAAGATGATAGAGGCAAAGAAAGAGAGAGCAAAGAGGGGGAATGGAAAGGAAGAAGGAAAGAGAGATAGATGAGAATTTGAGAGAGAGAAGGAAAAAAGCGCCTGAGATCTTTTGGCACTTAAACTCTTTCACTTAATGGTACTCAGAGGGATTGACGGTCGAAGGGAGGGGGCACAAAAGAGCATGAAGAGTGAAAAAGGAGAGATTAAATCATCACCATCACATCATCTACTTAAATGGGTCTACTCTCTTTTTCTGTCACCGCCGTGTTTTCCCTCCCTCTGTTAGAACATAGAGAGCCCTATGCGATCTCTATCATCCCATCACTCTATCCCACATTTACATTTATTTCTTCTTTGCTTATTCAAGCACCTTATAGGTGTTTCTGTCTCTCCTTCTGTATCATCACATCGACTCTCTCTCTCTCTCACCTCCTCTCCTCGTTCTTGATTTGTGTCCAAACCTTTCTCACCGTCCCCCTCATCCCAAACTCAAGGCCTACCTCAACATCAGATAAATGGGTTTATAGACATTGGTGAATACCACAAAGCCACGATTAATGGAGTCACTGAATTAGAAGGACCTGCAGGGTGGGGAGGGAAGAAGTGATGGTGGGAATAAATAATATGATGAAAGAAGGGTGAGGAAAGGCCAAAGTATGCTACAGTATAAATGTCATGTCACTTTATGAAAGGAAAAATTAACTTTCAAAAAAATCACAAAAATTCTGGGAAAGGAGCGTCTTGCCTCGCCGTACCTGGGTAGAGTCTGGCTGGAGGAAGCGGACGGCTTTGTCTCATCTTGATGCTCATCAAGCACGTTAATGCTCTATTGCACATTAAAACCGGACTATTCAGATGTGAAAATGCTGTCCGTCTGTCCTGTGGCTGTCATCAGTCACAGCAGCCAACTCCTCTTTCTCTCTTTCTCCGTTCTGTCTCTTGCTACGGCTGGCTGTCTGTCTGCCTACCTGTTTTCCTTTCTGTATCCATTCTCTATTCCCCCACCCTTCCCTCTCCCGACCAGCTCTCCATTCTCCGTCAAGGCGCTGTCTGTGTTTTATGGGTCCCTGTAGAACAGGGATCTTTTACAGGCCAACTGGACTTTAGAAGCCCCTCGTTTAGCAGCATCCTGCCTTAATTAAAAACCCCTTTTGTGCTTTCTGCCTTTAACAATGAAAAGGGAGAGAAGGGAGGGAGGGCAGGGTTAGAGGAATAGAGAGTTGTAATGCAAAGAGGAAGAGAGAGAGAGAGAGAGAGAGAGAGATGGCAGTGAATAGGAAGTGATAGGGAGACAGGCAGATAGATAGTAAGGTAGACAAAGGGAGGGATGGAGAGATATGGACAGAGAGAAGATAGCTGTTAATTACAACTGCCATTAACAAGACACCAGTCAGCCTCCTTAGGGAGACGAAGAAGGAAAAGCAAGAGAGGAGGGAGGGAGCAAGGAAGGGAAGCAGAGTAGAGTAAGCAAGAGACAGCAGAGAAGACTAAGAGAGGAGGGGAGGGGAATACAGTGAAGATGTGGCACTCATTAGTTGAGGTTTAGTTTTGTTGTTTCTTTTTTCAACTCAGTCCTGTAATGCATGGCTTCCCCTAACTTCTTGCACAGTGTCTGTGTGTGTGCTTGAATATGACCATGTATAAATCTGTGTGTGTGTGTGTGTGAGCACCATGTATGTGTGAGGCTGTCTTTGGGATGATTGAGCAGCAGAGAGGCTGCTTACTGATTACCTTCATGTAGAACAAGCTGCTATTGACTGGAGAGTGACGGATGACCGTCGGCCCTGAGCATGTGTATGTGTTGGTGTGACTGTGTGGTTCCATGGATGCTTCTCTGCAACTCCATTTTGTACATGGTTCCCCTAATGAACCACAATCTATTTATTTTTATGCAGTTTTTTTAAGTCTCTCATATTACCTTGTCTCGTCTTTACCCCTCTGCACTACTCTCTATTATTTTTCTCAAGAACAGAATAACAAATGTGATGGATGGATTCTGTGTGTACATGTGTGTGTGCATCATTTAAAGACCGCACAGAGGTTAAGTGAAAAAATATAAATCTACTGTAGAAATTGACAGTGAGGAAATACAACAGCATCAGAACAAATGATTGCTGTAATTTGACTCTCAAAAACTGAATTTCTTTCATTGAACATTGCCTTAACTGTATCTATTTTTCTTCTCCTCTATCTCTGCTTCTCCTCTAAACCCTTCCTTCTCCTTATAAATGTCCATAACTTTTCTTACATTTTACAAATGACATTTTCTTGTAATACTTTCTTCCACTTCTCCTCTTTGTTCCTGTCTCACTCCCTCAGGCTTCTCTGCAGAATGTCCAGTAAGGAGCGCCACCTTGAGTCCAACTGTCCGTCCTCTTATATAAAGACTGAGCCGTCTAGTCCTGCCTCCCTGACTGACAGTCTAAACCATCACTCCCCTGGTGGCTCCAGTGACGCCTCAGGCTCCTATTCGTCCACGATGAACGGCCACCCCAACGGCCTAGACTCCCCGAGCCTTTATGGCTCCAACGCAGGGCCCCTGGGTCCTGCTGGCGGCCCTGGATCAAAGCGTTATGAGGACTGTTCGTCAACTATTGGGGAAGATTCACAGATTAAGTGCGAGTACATGTTGAATTCGATGCCCAAGAGGCTGTGTCTGGTGTGCGGGGACATTGCATCAGGGTACCACTATGGAGTGGCATCCTGTGAGGCCTGCAAGGCCTTCTTCAAACGTACCATACAAGGTTGGCTTCCATTTTGACTTTCTGTGTATAATTCTGTCTCTATGTTCGTCCATCTATAATTCTGTCCCTGTGTCTTTCCATTGATGTGTCAGATCTATTATTTCAGGTTAGCCTCTAATTGTCCCTTTCTGTTTTAGTGTCTTTGTCTTTACATCAGCCTCTTTGTCAAAATTGGGGTGAAATTGATATATTTTAAAAACTGTAGACATCACAATAAGATTTAATCGATTTGGGGTTAAATGGACAAGAAAACGTTTTGTAGCTATTTTAGTTAGATGTCTGCCAAATTTGCATTATTGAAGCTATGAAAGTGCATGAAAGGTCATAAACACATCACAGCAAAAGAACACAATGCAGGGTTGGCTGGGGGAGACGCAAGGTCAGAAGTTAAAGGTGCAAAGTGTTTTTCATATTGAACTGCAATATGAAAAACACTTTGCACCAAAAAGGCACACCTTCACAGAGAAATATTGCACACACAGCAGTGGAAGCATAAACTGTTTGTCTCTGTCACACATGCACATACACCTGAGCCATTATCCAGGACACATGATAAAAGCCACAGGCCAGATGTGAACCCAGATTTTAAATGGTACATGAAGTCCGCTAAGTGAGCCACCAGGACACCCACTGCAGTCTATTGTTTTCTCTCTCCTTCACAATGCACGTCATGCACGTACACACTCAAATATAAGCTGCAATTCAGGTTCATGCACATCAACTACAAGACACACCCTGTTTCACCCTCAACCTTGACCTCTTCTTCATCAACAGCAAAGAGTAATTTCCAGGTTGTGTTTGCATTCCCAGATCTAGCTGCTTATGCTTCACAGGAAGAGTGTTAGCTATAAGCCTGTTGTCTAGGAGATAAAGTAGTGTCAGAGGAAGGTCAAAGGTTATGTCTAAGGGTCAGGAGTTCAGGTTAGGGGGAAGAGGAGAGAAGGGATAGAACAGTAATCCACATGATGAGAAGAGTACTAGGAATTAGGCTCAGTAATCCTTTGCTCGTCTCTTGTTAGGGTTAGAAGTAGTCTAGAAAGTGCACAGGTATTTAGGCTATTCTCTCCAGTTTTGTGGTTATTTAATTCATACTCAACCTCTCAGCTTGATCACCACTGTGCCCTTCATTTACCCTTGTAAGCAAAGCGCAGGTCAGTCTTACAGACAACCAATTAGCCACGAAGCAAACCAGTAAATCATTTGTTCCTTAATCCACCCACACAACCATCCTAGTTAAACATAACGTATGCAATGTGAAGAAAATCATCCAATATATGGTGAATTCAACTTCACCAATGTAGCACTTGACACAAAATGATGAGTTTACTGGGGATTATGATGGTTTTCAAGTTTCTTTTCACAGTAAGCACAGCTAAAACAGATTGATACAAGATGGCTTACCTATAGTTTATCTATAGTAAAACACACAAGCTGGTGATATTCTATACTTTTGTGAGTGCAAACAACTCCCAAAGGACCAAAATCAACAATGTGACAATCTCCCTCTCAGTACTTTCCCACTCCCTGACAGTGGCTCTCAGCACCAAGTGCACACATTCTAACAAAAGACGACGATCCACAAGTCTCAAATGGAAATGGAAATAATCTCACCCACTGCTTTCATGTGTTAGCGAGTATTTATGGCTGTGGTATGATATTTGTTCTGTAGGGTCAACTCAAAGTAAACTACAGCTCCCATGTTGATCATATAGAAGGAACATGTCAGGAAGTGCAATGGTGTGGCTAACTAAAATATTTTTTATAGGACACAATGGAGCACTATGGCACACTGGAATAAGATATATCAGGCTATGCAGATAATACATGTAGGAAGATCAAGTTATTGTTGGCAGTTGATTCATGAGATTTTCAAAATATATAATATCACCTTTAACAACCCATTAACCATAGGACAATTAACCAGTTTTAGGTAGGGGAAATAAAGGCCACAATGTTAGACAGTTTCAAAGTGATAAACCTTTGAAAACTCTGCATTTGAGTAATGATACTAACAATTCTAATTATTATAAAACAAATCAGTCCATCAGTCAGCAGGACAGCCTTTAGTCAGTATGCCAGTGCAGTAACCAGGCTACCAGTCAGTCAGCCAGCCGTCATCGATCCATTGAGTCAGTCAGTCATATCAGACAGGATTCATCTATCTGCCTTTCCATCCATCCGCCTATCTGTCGCTGCTTTCTTTTGCTTCCGATAAGCAGCTTTCCCAGGAAAGCCCCAGAGAGAGAGGGACAGGGAGAGATGGGGGGGTTGGAGGGGGGTCTTACATCCACTAGATGGTCAGCACTACCTAGAGATGACCTGTATGTATTTATTATGGGATGAGATCACGACACGGTGAAATCCTGACAAAGAGATTGGAACACACACAAAGACACACTCATAGAGGCACATTCACACATGGACACCAACACACATGACTAGACAGTTGCACACATGGCTTTATAATCACTCTGTGTATGGGTTTAACCCTTAATTCATCTGTCATCACTGTAGGGTCCAATAGTTAACCAATTCCACAAGTCTCATTTCATTTGAGGGCTTGTTAAAGGTTACATAGGTGAGGACCCAGTTACAGATTAAATACAAGAACATATTGATATGATGCCATGTTGATAGTAGAGACTATGACCTTGAATAGATTTAAAGCACTGCTCTGTCCCCCATCTCCGTCACTCACTCATTTTCATTCTATTTGTAATCCTCCTTTTTCCTGTAGTGAACATGTTGCAGATCAGGAAGGTTGGAGTTTGAGGTTATGGGTCAGGACTTTGTCAAAGCTAGTTACAGGACTGTTGTCACGAAAGGTTGAAGCAATACAACAGTTAAGTTCGGAATGGATGGGAAGAAGACCAGAGGGATATACTGAAAAATCAGTTGGTTAAGAAATTGCTAATAATCCACTATTTTCAATGTGCGAATTGATGTAATTCATTGAGAAAATCTCTCAAATGCAAGGCTATTTTATGAACAAATTTCAGTTTGTTTATTTCATCAGTGTTTGTGCTACAGTACTACTGTTGATGTTCCTTTGGATGCAGACTGAGCAGTTTTGGATCCACTGGAACAAATGGGTCATGACATTATTTTTGGCTAAACTCATCCACAGATAGAGTGGATCTGTGTTACCCTGCGTCTCTGTGTGTGGGCTTTTGGGCTTGTGCTCATCCATGTAGTGCAGGTTTGTGTGTACGTCTGTGCACATATGCCTGTGTTTATGCACGGTTGTGTGTTAGTGTGCGGATCTTGGCTGGAAAGCAGGGCCAGCCTCAGATGGGCAGCGGCAGACATATTGGTATGTTTCAACCCATTAGCCAATAAAACCGCAGGTAATCACCAAAAAACACCTCCAGCTGGACAGGGAGGAGAGCATGGGGTGGGAGAAGAGAGGTGAGGAGAGGAGAGGAGAGGTTTGGATAAACAACAAGTTGAAACAAGGAATGAGAAAAAGAGGGGAGAATGGGGAGGGTGGACTGGGCACATGGATGTAGGAAGGAATTAGTGGTATGTGTGTGTAGGTGTGTGCGTGTGTGTGTCGCAGCATGGAGGAAGTGGCTCTGGCAGCTGCTGTTTCTGTGGCGTCAGTCCAGCGACACCTGACAACCTGCATCTATCACTCCCTTATTGAGAGAGAGGGATAAAGGGGAGTGAGGAGGAGGGCAAAGTCTGGGAGAGGGAGGGATAGGGCGATGAAATGGGAATAGGAAGACAGCAAGAGGGAAGACGAAAGGTGGATGAGAGCAGGAAGCAGGAAGATGAGAAAGATCATAGTGATATAGAGCAAAGGAATGAATGAAGAATGCGGTAAAAATGGTAGGTGGGACAATCAAACAAGGGAGTCTGTGTGATAGCTGTGTTCATGCTGCTTAAAAGAAAAGAAGCTAATTCCTCAATAGTGAAACAATTTAAAATATACAAATACATATTTGCATGTCTGCATATTTTGCTGTAGGATGATAAGATGTTTTCTGTTACTGTTGCAGTTAAAACTATCTCATAAAAATCCAAGGTACCAAGAAAAGAAGGCAGTGGGACAAAGTTAGAGGTGTAAGATCAGGAGAGGTAAAAACAAAGACGGCTCAAAGCGTATGGCAGGCCAACATTCATATTACACAGTCTGTACAATAGTGGTCAATTGTCATGCAGCAGGTGGACGCACACACACATCTCAAAGGAGATTGCAGGGGATTTGAGGCCCTCGTACATCCCCCCTCACTCACACCAACACACACAAACTCACACGTTATACATAGGACCCTCCAAGAATCTTTCGGATCTAAGCCCACCCCAGTGCACAATAAGACACATAAAGACAGAAATAAAGAGACACACGCACACGCACAGAGAGCAATGACATTCTGATATAAACCCTTCTTTTCTTATTCATACCCTATACCCCCACTCTCAAGCTGGATGTATATGTCTGTGTCTGAGCATACAAAGAGTATACAGCCTCTTATATCACACCTTTACATGGGCCTGTAGTGTAAGCCTACACTGCCCACCCACTTTCTGCATATGTACAGTGTGCAAACATGCCAGTATTAAAGTCCACTCCGCCTCCAGTAGAGATAGTGTTGAGTTACTGTAAATACAGTTCTGTCATAAGTGCCACTTTAATCAAAAATATATGCATTATTATTATTATTATTATTATTCCTTATTGACACTCACATTTGCAGTAGCACTCAGCATGTGGAACTGTTAATTTTTTTTTTTCAGGGAAGGTTGAACACATTTTAGCCATAGTGCTACCAGCTCTATAAGTGGCTCTTTACTGCAGTTATCCATTTAGCAGCGCTTGCCTGTTTAGCCTTCACTAACAAGGCCTTTTACTGACCACCCATTAACCCACGCAGATCCTGTGTCATTACCACATTTAGCCTCATAGTGCTAGGTAAGTGTTAAGTGTTAGGTAAGTGTCCCTCTTAATTGCTGAATTAATGTGCTCCTCCTGTATCATCAGCATGCAAAGGGTGCGTGAAGGCTAACTAGTCCCATTAGTAGTGTCCATTAGACTGCAAGGGTTCGCCTAGCATTTAGCATGTTTAGCCTTTACTTTAACTAACAAGGCCGATTAATGAGCATCTTGTTACCCATTAAGAAGTGTTGGTGCATTTAGCCTTTTCCCAAGCTAACTAGCCCCTTTAATCAACTCAGTAATGAGAAAACATCCTCGCCACAGCAGCAGTCAATAGCAATCACTGTTTACTCTGTTTCAGTGGGAGATGCATAGGCTGGCTGGGGTACTGTAGTTGTCAGTTGGGCACAGGAGAAGGGCAACAAAAGGTTTTTTGGTTCACATTTCAAAACAGTTCAAACAATAGATAAATAAACCTTCATGAACAAATAAACCTGTTTGAGCAATTGTGTAACAGTCCAAACTGCCCTAACAAATCCATAACTGTGCTTTGCTTTGAACTGGCTGGAAGCAAATTACTAAGTGGAGGAAATGAGCAGAGCTGAGGGAGAGTGAAGCTGAAAATGAGAAAACAGCAGAATAAAATGGGAAACAATAAAAGGGGTAGATGGTTGGAAACAGGTCTAATTTTGGCCTATAGTGAAATGCAAAGGGTTGAAAAATAGCAAAGACATAGGACATGACAATATAGAGGTGGGGATATGTAGAAAGAATGGTAAGCAAGGGAGAGAAAAAAAGAAAGACATTATTACATAGTGGATATATTGTTGTGAATGTAATGTGGCATTGGGAAGTAAGGTTTCCGCAACTAAGAGGAAACCTAGTGACGCAGTCAACAATCAAAGGTAAAGATGTTATTAGCCTCCAGCAGACCTCAAGTGTTGTTATTTTACTTGGCCAGGGTTGTGAAGTTAATAGACTTACATTGGCTAATAATCTTATCCTCGGCTCTGCATCAGAGTGTTACCATGAGTGCACTGCAGCCTGTCACGCAACTTGAGCTTGCTCCAGCCATGACCCATGCACCCATATATATACCCACATAACACACACACGCACACATACAAATACACTGTATTCTAAGCCAGTTGAATGAATTTAATGAAGTAACAGTGAACCACTGACTGAAACCATCTGTACATACATAAAGCAATGACCAAATACAGAAACTCAAATCACAAGAAATTAGATTGTCTGCTTATGGTGGTCATTTGTAAATCATTTGGTTTCAGCAGCTTGCTCTTTACTGCACTATGCCAACAAAAGGCCGTCTCATCTTAAAGGTGAAGATCAAGGTAGCTGAGTCATTAGGTTTATTTTATTGTCCATGTGTGTTTGTGTCAACCTCCAACTCTATATTCTTCTCTCTTTGTCCATAGATCAATGTTAATAAAACATACTGTTTATGCTCTTTTTCCTGTTTTGTTCAGCAGGATGCTCAGTACTCTGAAGAGGTTGCCAGCCCGCCTGTCTTTTGACGTATCTGTCTAAAATGAAACTTCCCTTTTTGTCTTCCTCCAACATGTTTACATACAGGCAACATTGAGTACAGCTGTCCAGCCACGAACGAGTGCGAGATCACCAAGAGGAGACGCAAGTCGTGCCAGGCCTGCCGCTTCATGAAGTGTCTGACTGTGGGCATGCTGAGGGAGGGTAAGGGAAAAGGTCTCTTCCTTATCTTTCTCAGTTAACTGTGCTACATGTAGCATTTTAAAGCCTACTAAAACTGTTTATTCATGCAGTTAATAGAAGCCAATGCTGACAGGATTAGCAACTTCTACCGGCCTCAGCAGAGCATTTGCATCATGTGCCACTGCGTTCAGTTTTGCAAGAGATCAACCAGATTTATGGCTCCCAAAGATACTGTTTTAGAAACCAAAATAATAAAAATGGCTGCAGTTTCACTTCATGACACATGGTACAGTAAATGTAAAAACTTAAGTCAAACCAGTCAATTAAGTAGATTGAGTAAATGCATACAAAAGTCCACTATGGGAAATTTGTTTTTTTCCCATCTGTTCAAACATAGTGTCACTGGCTTATGGTAAATATACTGAGATACAGCCAAGTATGACAATGATTCATTCATGTTGAACCATGCTACATGTAACACTTCTTAGTCCTTGTAAACACTCCTTTTATATACAGTCCTTTGTAATCTATTTCTTGCCTCTGTTTTGCCTTGTGTCCGTCAAAGACCCAATATCAGACTCTGACTATATTATACTGACTATATTATCACTTTACCTAAATGAGATAAAAATACAAATTACTGGATAATTGCAACACTCACCAGTTGTTTGCTGGTAAAGAAAGGTTAAAAAAAGCGAAACCAGAGACATTACCTGCGCCCACACCACTTTGATTAAATACACTCACTCTCTCATTTTCACACTCCCTCATTGCCACTGCCTCTTTCTCTCCCTCTTGTCTGCCCACCTCTGACCTTTGTACTCCCACTGCACTTCCAACGATGAAAGGAGGGAGAGGAGTGGCAAGGGATGAAGAGGAGGGCCTATAGAGAGAGAATGGGGGGCATGGAGGGAGGGGGAAGGTGGGAGAGAGCTAGGGGGAGGGAGGGAGGAAGAAAGGGAGGGAGAAGAGATTGATTTATAGGAGCAGAGGAGAGGGACCAGGGGAGGATGAGAGGCAGGGGGAGGGTGGTTGAATGAAGCAGAAAGTGTGTGTGAGAGAGAGAGGAGAAGAGAAGAGGGTCAAGGTTGTAATTGATGGGAGACCTGGCCTACGCCCCCTCCCTTACAATGGTCAGGGAGCGTGCCTCTGCCGACGCCTGCCAGCCCTCCTTCCATCCATTCCTGTCTTCATCTCTCCCTCCAATTCTCCCACTCAGTATTATTGTACTGTTTCTGTTGCTTCTCTCATGCCTTCCATCCATCCATTCTCCTCTTCACCTGCTGTTCTCTCTATCCTGTTGGCACTATGACACTCATCCATACTTTTGGCTTTTCACCCACTCAAACAGTTTTATGTGATGCTCATAACCAACAGTTTGAGGAAGGAAATTTTGTTTTAAAAGACAAAAACGTGCGCATTTTATTAACCTGACAAAGAAGTTGGTGCAAATTATTTATGGATTGACAACTTCACATCCCTGACCCCACATTTCCCACCATGGTTAGAATAGGATGATAAAAAAAACATATACAAGATACATTTTATCCACAAAAATCATGCCAAAGCAGTTTTAATGACAATGTATCATAGAAAATGACACAAAGAGTACATATAAATAGAACTTGCAAATAAAAAAACTACAGTAAAACATTCAACAATCTAAATTCTAAAATTGTGATTAAAACTAATATTGTAGGCTAAAAGCTAAATTAAAAAAAAAAAAAGTCTAAATGAGACTCTGGGAATTTAGATCTTCACACAAAAATAGAGTTTGTTCCTGTCTTTAAAATGATTTTTTTCTCTCCAAAACAGAAGGTAATACACAATAAAAAAAAAACTCAGAGCTTCAGACTTAAACAGGCACTTAAATGAAATTCAACAGCCCCAGTTTTACTTCACTGTAAAAGCACGCTCATCTCTCTCTCTTCTTTCTCTTTTTTGCACACACAAACACTCTCCCAGCAAGCTGCTGTCGTAGCGTTTGTTCTCCCAGTTGATCTGACATAGGCAGAACCTCTGTCTCATCTCCTGTTTTGTCTCGCGTATGAGTATGTGGCCACAAACACACACACACATGTGTAAGTGCATGTGTTATTGGCAGCTCTGACAGTCTCACGGTTCACACAGCTCAGACTTCATCCTCCTACTGGACACAGACACCACACCGTCCTCGTCGATAAACTCCAGACATAGCTGTCATTTGCAAGTCTATATGTTTTAGACATCATTTCCTTTCAACGCTCGACTTTTAAATACATTCTTGCCTAGATTCTGTTCAGCAGTGAGTGAACAAGATAGGTTGACATGCTATATTGATTTTAACTATTTAGGATGTGGTTTGCCCACTAAGCCAATAAGAGCTGCTTTTGTTGCCGCTGCTCCCCTGTTCCACACACATATATCATGTGCACACACACACACACACACACACACACTTAGGCCTATATACTGTATATATACATCAACATGACAGACCACAGGCAACCCATTTATTGTGCTAGGTGTGAATTTAATACAGGGAGACCCACTCAACATATGAATAAGGGTAGTTTGAAAAATTGATAAATCCATTTAAAAAAAAATCATTTCTCATTTCACTCTTTAACTGGTACATTTGAAAAAGACAACTTTGAAAAGGAGCTGAATGCATCCCTTCACCTTCATAAAAAAGATGTAGTCTTTAATTTACCAATGATTATAAAGTGACTTTACATAAAAAAATTATGAAATATTTTTTTATTAAAACATTTTTATTTACCAGGGGCAGTAATTTGGTTCATTATATTTAACAATATTTCAGAATGGACTAATAACATAATTCTTTGGAGAGGCCAATATACAGAATGACAGAGGACATTGTTATACTACCAGGTGAAACATTTAATAACTCTCGGCTAAAAATCCTTTACACACACAACATTTAAGGACGTTGCCCACTGCATTTCATGCCGGTAAGCATTGTTGCAGCAGAATTGCATAGATGATAATGGTAAGTGACTAGATCAGTTAGCATCAGAGCTAACTGTGGTTGTCGGGGGCTAGCTCACGGGAGAAAGGTGAAGATAAAGTGGTATGGGTGGAGTGGGAGCGGGGTGGAGGATGTGGAGTAGAGAGTATGTGTGTGTGGATGCTGTGGTTTACCCCTTAGGGCAAGATCTGCCTCAAATTAGCTTTGTCGCCCTGGGAGACAGAGAGGGTGAGATGAAGAGGAAGTGAGGCAGCAAGGAAGTGTGTGTGTGACCAAAAGAGAGGGGAGAACAAGAGGCCAGAGGGTCAGTAAACCAACTCAGGGTGGAGCCTTTTCTTTACATGTTCTATTAAACGCACACACAGACCTGTCTATGTGGAATGTGAAATGTTTCTCACCGAGAGGAGAGGAGACGAGTAAACGAGCATGGGAGGGGTGGTGGGGGGGCTAAACTGAAGGAATGAACGAACATGGGGCACCCACCCACCAATATGTAGCAGCTAATTTCTGGAGCGAGGCAATTAAAAGGCCTGACTATATTATGAGAACTTCCCCTCTGGCAATGGCTGTCTGTCCATTTTTAATGAGGTCATAATGATGCGTCAGCTGAAGACCGAAAGGTCACCGGGGCGGGGCCTAAATCTGCCTGAAGAGAGGGGAGGGGGGAGTGAGAGAAGCAGGGCATTGTTGCAGGTAAAAGAGTTGATGAAAAATAATCAAACAGGAGAAAAATGAAAGCAGTTTTCGACAAACACTAATCTAAAACAATTCATTTTTATTTAATTTAGGTTTTTAACGTGTTTGACGAGTTCTAAACCTGTAGACAAGCAAAGGTAATAACACTGTAGCTGTCACAGTTATTTGTATTTATACACACCTGGCAAGGCAAGACAGACATAATACATACAAATTCAGCAGTAATGCGTAGAATTGTCATGAACAGAATACAAAACACAGATCAGACATTGGACATGAAAGGCTTTGGCAGAGGCACACAGTGCAGATGCCAGCAAAATTCAATATGCATGTACATTGTACATATGGTCATATTGACAGATTTGCTCCCTTACAACGTAGCAGCTTTGATGACGGCACGTCTGATGAATCATGGTTAAACAGACAGAATGTGTTGAATCCCAAACCAAAGCTCCCATCTCTATATTGCTATAAACGGCCAGCTGGATTCAGATGGTAGACTACTAGAGAGACAAGTCCACAGACTGCAAATATAAACCTTGGCACACAGCCGCACACATGCACACCCGCACAAACACACACACACACTCGCACTAACAGCTTGTGCCAACTTTGGCCGTGCTCCCCACGGCCTCTAAGACCTAATGAGTGAGATCGGGTGGAAGGCCGCAGTCTGTGTGGGTGTTGGTGCTCATATGTGTTTGCGTGCGTGTTTGCTGCGTGTGTACAGCTGGTAGTGTGCGTCATGACTCTTCATAGCTCAACAGTCCTGACTGCCGCTATCCAGTCTCATTGCTGCACACACACGCAGTCATACAGAATACAGTCAAGGCGACTGGCCGACACATGTTCACGTTCAGAACACACAAAGATAATTTGTCTCTCGTAAAGGACACGTCTTATTCTAAGATGTCGGTGATTAAAAATGTGAGAAAGAGAGGATAAAATGCACAGTTTGTTGTAGGACAGTGGCTGGTGAATGAATATTATAGAAGGGGAATCCAAGAAGAGAGAAAAGAATCAGAGAAGAGGATGACCAGAGGAGGAGAGAGCGAGTGATGGGGAAAGGGAAGGAGACAGGAGGAGAGGACAGGGAAACAGAGGAGGGGAGCGCCAGACAACTGGTGGCGTCTGGTGTTCCCCCACGGGAAACTTGTAGCTAAATCTGGCCCTGTAGCGTCTGTCCTGAGCGAGTGTGTGTGAGTGTTTGTGTGTGTGAGTGGCATCTGGTTGCATCCCAGCTAGAAAGGAGCGATAATGGAAATACTGTGATGAGAGATGTGCCTAAGTGGCCCGCTCTCTTTCACATACACTCGCTCTCTGTTTCCTTGATAGGAGAGGAGAAGTGGCAGTGAGACTGTTTGGGAATAGCAATATATTTAACCCAAAGCTGTAGCTGTTCTCACTCGTATTTGACAGCTCACAATAGCAAATGTTTCATCAAACTCACAAATTTTCCCAAAAAGCTTTTATGTGTCACAGATCTAATAAATGTGAAAGTGATGCTTTGCTACTTCACAAGTTTAAAAACTGTGACCGAAGACCTCTGATTGTTAGAAAATAATATTAACAAGAATAAGTATTTTTCAAGAAGTGATTGCAATTGAATACACCATCTTTGGTGTCAGCTAATGTTGACAATATTTACCTAAAACATCTAAGAAACCTGTTTAAACTAAATACTTTCAGATATTTTGGATGTACAGTAGTTGTATAAATGTGTCAAGGTATGCCATAAACCATCTTAAAAGAAAAAGGGCCATAAATCAAGAAAAGGCAACCTTTTTTAAGGAACTTGCATGGTCTCACACACATGCCCACTCACACACACACACATATTCACACACCACTGACAGCCACCTGCCCGCTGCCTCAGGCAGTGCTGTTCTGATCTGTTCTGGTCTAAACAAAACAAACGTCACTGCATGACACTACACACACTTTCCTCTACCCCCCCACCCCCACCCTTCTCTCTTGCTCTCTTTTGTTTTCGTTCTTTCTTCACACTCTTTACTCTAAGCATGGAAACCTTTCACAAAGTGAAACACACATCTTGACTCTGACACTGATCTAATTTCTTCACCCTCTGAGCCAACTAGTTACACCACAACATGCTCCACGTTCTGGTGTTCCTACATGCATGTATGCTGCATGTTTCTGTATCTTGTCTTACTATTTCTAATGCTTCCTCACATGCTGAAGATTCAGGGATACATACACACAAATGTTCACTCATACACATTAGATTTAAATGGGTCTGTTGTCGTACCCAATCTACTCGCCCATCAGTTCTTAAACCCACATAGGGAAACCTTTTATGTTATTACATCAACGCTGTGGTTTAACACACACACACACACACACTCACACACACACACACACACACACACACACACACACACACACACACACACACACTGAAACAAGGTGATA